>NC_067157.1:19692490-19992490 GCF_903995435.1 Acomys russatus | reverse complement strand
CAAGATTGTGTTGTGAAGCATTATATTATAAAGGAGTCCCAATTATTTGTGTGAAAGCTGGTTGAAGAAATAATCTAAGACCTCTCCATCAAGGGGCAGAATAGAGGAGGAGGACCCCACCTGGCAGAGGTTTAGGAGAGAGGAATAGGGCAGAGAAGGGTGGGGTGGTGGGAACAAGAGCAAGGGAATTACAACTGGGATGTAATGTGAATGAATTATAATAGAAGAAAGTTTAAAAAAAAGAAATAAGCTAAGACAAACACTGTTTTATAAAAATAACACCATCATCCCTCCTTTCCAAACTTTGTTTTGCATATATATATATATATACATACATATATGTATGTTAGTATCTATAAACATACATATATTTATATAATGATATTTAAATTTCATATATAATATATAATCTCTATATCTATCTCAAAAATCAAAAAACAAAAGCTAGAAACAAAGAAACAACAATAAAAAACAAGAAACAAAATTTTCCCACAAGAAAATCAAAGTAAACAGGCAAAAGACCAATAAGACAAGAAAAAAAAAGCCAAATTTACAAAACAAAATGATATAACTAGCTACATGCCTGCCTGCTACATGTATCAATGATACACATACATATCCTGGTGACACACCAGTGATGGAATAAACCAACCATATTTTGATTGAATTTCCTGTCCACTTCATAAGATGGAGTCCAGAAAGTGCTATCAGTGGTTTCACTGGCCATTTTTTTTTCATGCGCTTTAAAAACAGGATCCCAGCATGGAATTTTACCCTTCAAATTTCTCTAGGATTTCTTCCTTCACAGCTGCTGTCAGTAATTACCAAGGCATCCCCCAAATTTATCTAAGTTCCTTCATTCATAAAAGGAAAAATTGATGAGGACAGTTATGTTAAGGACTAAATTTGCTGGTCCTTTGAGAAACATTAATCCTCTGGTTGTTGCCGTTTTTTGATAACTGGTATAGGTGAGAAAACTATTAACTGCTTTCAATCATTCCCTTTATTATTTTTTTATAGAATTAATGATGGAAATTGGCCAATTTTGCAGAGATAGATACATGTTTGGCCTAAATTTTGTTGATTGGCAGTGGTCTTTCTGCTTTATATCTACCCAAGGTGGATATAGCTTGTAATACTGAATCAGTGGGTGTGTCCCTATTAGATCCTCTTTGTCACAACGAGTTCATTAGAGAGGTCCCTAGGGGAGTTCTGAAGCTATGGAACCTTTGATGGATTGTAAGTGGCTCTCTTTCGGGGAGGCTTAATGGCCAAGAGACTAGAAACACTGACACTTTTTTGAATGCAAACGACATACAGTGAATTATTGAAACTGAGACCCCCCTGGCTAGCATGACCTAGTGCAGCTATGTGTCACTGACACTTATGGGAAATTAACCAAACCTTCACATTTCCCTAACTTAGAGCTTCTCACATCCTAGGGAGCATGCTGGGAAACATCAATGTGTCTATGTGTATTACAGCCATCTCTTTTCATTGATAGAAGAAATGGAATATTAATAAGACAATTAATACTTGAAACTAATGAATATAAGATGATTTCCCTTTGAAAAAATTTCTACTTTATTGCCAACTTATGTTACCAAAGTATTGTCTTCTTCAGTTTTATATTCTTAGATAATAAAAATTAAGAAAATTGAAATTAATGTAATGAGCTGATCTTGAAAAGATGGCACTAATGTACTTGGAAAGTTTCAGTCCTGTGATCCTTTAAATTGAGATAGGCTATAGTGTCCACAAAACTCTCTTGTCTAGATCAGGCAGAAAACACTTGTTCATGTGTAATGGCTGGGTATAGATGTTTAGCATTGAATGAAGGCTTATGCATTCCTGCTTGCCTCAGAGGTCTCATAATCATATCGTTAAGAATGGTTAAAATAGGCTGGAGAGATGGCTCAGTGGTGAAGAGCCCTGTCTGCTCTTCTAAAGGTCCTGAGTTCAATTCCCAGCAACCACATGGTGGCTCACAACCACCTATACTGAGATATGATGCCCTCTATTGGTGTGCAAGCTAACATGCAAACAGAACATTGTATAAATAATAAATAAGGAAATCTTAAAAAAAAAAAAAAAAAAAAGAATGGTTAAAATGGCCAATGGTGGTGGCGCATGCCTTTAATCCCAGCACATTGAAGGCAGAGGTAGGAGGATCACTATGAGTTTGAGGCCGGCCTGGTCTACAAAGCAAGTCCAGGACAGTCAAGACAACACAGAGAAACTCTGTCTCAAAAAATCAAAACAAACAAACAAACAACAACAACAACAAAAAAACCCCAAAAAACAAACAAACAAACAAAACCCCAAAAAAACCAAAAATACAAAAAAAGAAAAAAATGTTTAAATGGTGAGTATTTAAAATGACAAAAGAATTATTTAAAATTTTGTATGGGTATGTCTCTATTGTTTCAGTATACACTGTGGGATGGAATGAACAGAGAACACGGTGTGTGTCTATGTGATGCTTACAAAACTGCCAAATCTATTCTTCAAGTGACTGTGGATCTTGTTTCCCACTGACAGTGCAATGACCTTTACATGTTCCACAGTCTCTCAACACTTGAAGTTGTTTCCTTTTTGTTTTGGCTACTTCAGAGTTTGTGGGCTCTGTGTAGTTTTGCCACAGGTTACGTTCATGACGCCGAACACATTTTAATGTCATCATTAGCATCGTGTATCTTCCCTTTTGAAGTGTTCATTTGAGTTTTTACTCATTTTTTAAATTATTTATTATTATTGATTTGCAGGATTTATATATTCAAGAATCAAACCCTTTAAGAAAGCATACTTTGTAAATATTTACCTGCAGTCTTTGTGTTTCTGGTTTCTGTTTAAAATCTCATGAGGAGAGCAATTTTTAATTTTATCCAATTCTAATTCTTTTTTTTTCCTTTTTTTTTTTATTACTTTATTCAGATTACAACTCGATTGTTAGCCCATCACTTATATCCTCCCATTCCTCCATCCCTCCAGCTTTCACCTTATTCCCCTTGCCTGGGTCTATGACCGAGAGGGACCTCCTTCTTTAATGGCTGTTCTTCTTTGTAATGTGACAAAATAACCTGTTGCTGTTTTGGCCATGAACATAGTGTCTTTTTCTACCACATTTTAATCTGTATTTGTGTCTCTGAAGAGTCAAAGGTTTATTTTCAGATATCCTCCCAGATAAGATGGAGGTTCTTTGTGGACCCATGGTTCTGTGTTCTAGAACCATCTCAGGAAATTACCATCATGTTTCCATAAAAATTATTTACTTTCTTATAAGTTAAACACATTCCAGTGTTCTTAGCTATTAATGTCTTTTTCTAGCTTTATGCTTTTCCTCATTTGTCTTGGGTTTCACATTTTTTAGTAATTCTTTCAGTTAGGGAACATCCATCCCCACCATTATTTTGCCTTCTCAAGACTTGAGGTCTTCTGTACTACCACAGATATCTTAAATTCAACTTGTCAGTCTTTAACAAATCCTCTTGGGATTTGCATTAGGAAACATTCACATTTTAGGGTTGTGATTCCCTAGTCATGATAGTGTTCTCAGATTACTTTGGTCTTTATTTATGATAGGAATATACTGCATATTTTAGTCTAGCAGACTTCCAGGGCTTTTATTAAGTTTATTAAATTTCCTCATGAATATATTTGTAGATTTTAATAACTTTATAGACTTGTAAGTATAGCTTTAATATAATATTTTTATACTTAGGGATGTATCTAATCTCTTCTGCCTATAAAATATTTGATGAACATGAAGTCTACTCTAGGCTGTTTTTTTTTCTGGTTTCCTGTGTCTTTTGTTGTAGTGAGATGCATGTTTTTCCTCGCAGCCCCAAGCTGGAATAATGACTCATAAGACATCAAAATATATTTACAAATACCTAGGCCATATAGCTAGACTTTTCTCTGACTAGCTCATAACTTAAAATAGCCCATTTTTACTAATTTACATTCTGTCATATGGCTCGTTACCTCTGTTCAGGTACCATGTGTCTGCCCTTCTCACATATTTCTGGGTGAATCTCTCCATGCCTGGGTCTATCCCAGAATTCTTTCTGCCTGCTCGATGTCCCGCCTTCTATTCTACCCTTTCCTATAGGCATAGGCTTTTTTAATTGACAGGTAATGCATCTATATAATACATAAGACATTCTCTCTACATTTCATGATAGTTATGGAAAATGTTTGTGTCTATACAGAATTTTATTATAATTTTAAACTAGTATAAACTCCTGTTCAGAAATACTTCATCTCTTTCTGATTTGATATCTTAAACAAAAGTGGGTTGAAGAGCTCATGGTAAAGTCCTTTCCTTCAGTTAATAATAAACTTATTTTTGGTGTTTTTTGTTTATTTGTTTTAAAGTTCTTAGACAGTTTTAATCATGTGTATAATACTTTCATTCTCATTTCCTTCTGCCATTCCATATCTCCTCTGAAACTCTTCTCTTTCTTATAAGTCGCCTCCTTATCTTCATGCCTTCTTTTTATGTGTGATCTTCTGAGTTTAATTATTGTTGTTACTATATCTGTATGTATGTGGTTATTCAATGGAGTGCGGAGAACTTGTCAGTGGCTATACCACTGATTAACAGACACGCACTTCCCCAGAAACCATTTAATGCCATTAAACATTCAGGGAGAGTTAGAGTTTTGTTAATCACTACCCCACTGATAATGAAACGTTATGCCGTGTTTTGTGCCTATAATCATAGAAGTGAGTTCATGAGCGCAATGGCTGTGCCATGCCCAAAGTATGTCTTTTGTCTTCTGTGCATCTCCCATCCTCTTGCTCTTATATTCCTTCCTCCACATCTTCTAGGATGTTCCTTGAGCCCTGGAAGAGGTGGTAGACCTATCCTGCTTAGGGCTAAGCACTGCACTATCCCTTATTCTCAGCAGTTATGACCAGCTATGCATAGTTGCATTGACCACTGGCCAAGTAACAAGAAATTCCTCTGATGAAGGCTAATCTCTGGGTATACACCTGAATATTAGAAAACTGTTATATGGGTAGCATCTGATTTCCTGTTGGATTTGAGAACTGTAAAACTGAAAGGAGACAATTCATGCCTGATTCTTTGATCCTGGTGAAGAGGTGTTTGATGAAGAAATAATGGGCCTTAGCTTGGGGCCCCACTTGTATTGTTATCTTAAATGCAGGTATGAAGAACAATACTGGTCATTTTGTATGTATGCTTTATTTCATGTCATTTGTTGAGACTGCTGTTGTTTTTATTTTCTTATTTAAATTTCTTTTTTATACAATGTATACTGATCATGGTTTCCCTAGGCACAACTTCTCCCAGATCCTCCCTACATTGTCACCCATCCAACTCCACACCATTTATTTCTCTTTCTCTTTAGAAAATAGGCAAGCAAACAAGAACAACAAAACACACACACACACACACACACACACACACACACACACACACACACACACACAAAGATATAACATAAGAAACACATAGGCACACAGAAAACAAAATCCATAAAAATACAAAATCAGAAACCATAAATACAAACCAAAGACCAGTGAGAAAAAAAATAATGAACAAATAATGCAATCTGAGGCAAAAAGTCTATAAAACTACCACTGAGTTTGTTCTCTGATAGAGCCATGTTCTGCTGATGTTGGGGCCTATTTTTAGAACTTTGCCTTTTAAAAAAAGAATTGTCCATATTTTGCAAGTTTTTACGTGCATAGAGAAAATCTCTGCCAATTAGTGTTTGTTGAACATCAAAAGGATTACCTTTTTACTCATAATGGCAATAACATGTCTTCTTATTCTTTTAGCTGCCTTACTTGACTCACAAAGAGGCAACTCTAGGCTCTGTTGGTTGTGTTCCAATGTTCTTCTAGGTTTGAATTTGTTTCCTTACTCCAATTTTGTTTTACATTTCATCACTTCTTTCCCTGTACTTGTGTTGCTACTATTTCTTTTCTATTTTTCTAGATTCTGAGGGCTGCAGCTTACATCATTAACTTCAGTCCTTTTTATTTTAGATCACAACTATTAAAAGCTGTAAGTTCTACCCAAAGCATTGCCTTAGCACCACTTCATCCATTCTTTCATACAATTTTTCATTATCCTTCAATTACATGTACTTTTTAATTTCCCAATGACTTTATGCTTGATCTATGGGTTATTTAGAAATTCACTGTTCTTTTCAGATATAGGGAAATACAAATAAAAGCAATTCTTATTCCAACCCAGAAAACTTCTTAACTCAAGTTGGGTGAGAAAGAAAGTCATTTTATTATTAAACAATCCCTAAGGCAGAAGGCAATGCTAATCATGAACAATCTTGCAAGAAGTAGAACAAATTGGAGAGATATGTGACTATCTATATAGCCAGATAGATACAATTCAGTACCTACATAGTGTCAGGATTAGCAAGAGCTAGCCATCAGACACGAGGGCCCACCACTGCCAATGATCACATACAGAGCATCCTGAATCCAGTTTGTAGTTGGTGTGACTGTTTGCACATGCTTTTCAAATTTTTCTTTGTTTTTCTCATGAAGGGTAATTGTGAAGCCTAGATTGAATTTTCAGCTAATGGATGCATCTATCTATCCACAGAGCTGGGAGGTGGGGGCAGTACCTTCCTCTTGATTACCTTTCATCTGCATCTTTGTAGAGTAGGTAAATCCTAAGACTGGTAAGAGCCTTACTGAGATTTTCCTGAGGGCAGCAAAATAACGAATGTATAATTGTAATTCTTATAAGAAAACGATTTGAGAAAAGAGAAAGATGAAATGTTTTCCTTTTCTTTCAGCAGGATCTCCCCTCCAATATCTGTTCTGTGTTTACCATGATCCTGATTTCTCTTCCAAGACAGCAACAGTATAGCTTTTCTAGTTGTTTCCATCACTGGTTCTACCTTTCTCTGTGTAAGTTGCAGGTGTGTAAATATTCAGGAATTTTGTAGCAAGGCAATGGTCCCCAGCAAAGCATAGTTCATAGGAAGAAAGATCCCATGCCCGAGTGATTATTAATATTACTTCCAAATTATGGAATTATAGGTTATTTTTAAATGTTGGTCCATTATTTTTACTGAATGAATTAACTTGGGACATAAACCATTGGTGAGTGGTCAAATCTAGTGTTTGAGTAGCAATACATAAACATTGTCTCACTCATATAATAATTGTACAGACTGTAATGGCATCATACCAAAGAGTTTCAAATAGAAAAGTATCTAAATATAATTATTATTGTTAGTTATTCATGATGTATTGCATAGCCATAGCCTAAAGAGAGCTTACCTGTGAAGCTTCATTCTAAGATTTTAATTAAAGGGCCTCCTTGCAATGTTCAGTATGTTTTCCCCCTCTTTCAGTTGATTATATATGATCACTTATATTCATTAGTCTTTATTTTATGTTCCCAATTAATTCTTCCTGATTGTGAAACACAGCCATGCATGGCTGTCACATAGTTTTTGTTTTGCTGTTACGTATCAATCTGCAGGTTTATATGGCTCCAATTGAACTTTGCCATATTTAAATTCCATGACTAATTACTGGTACAGGTATGAATATTTATTACTTTATTTATATTGTTCTAAGAAAATTAGTAAACCTTGGCCATTGCATCAGATGGCGGGTAAAGTTGTTCACTGTATTTTGTGATATGGTGCTATTCAGGACCCTGCCATGCTTCCTCTATCAAAGCATCCAGATCTGTTAGCTGAATCCCATGCACCAGCCGGTGTATATCTCCCTGAGTGAAGCTGTAACCAAACACTTTGGAACCCCTTGAAATATTCTGAGGTAACTTGTTTTTGAAAATTTTTTTATATTTTATTTTTTTAATTAATTTATTCTTGTTACATCTCAATGGTTATCCCATCCCTTGTATCCTCCCATTCTTCCCTCCCTCCCATTTTCCCCTTACTCCCCTCCCCTATGACTGTGCCTGAGGGGGACTTCCTTCCCCTTTTTATGTTCATAGGGTATCAAGTCTCTTCTTGGTAGCCTGCTATCCTTCCTCTGAGTGCCACCAGGTCTCCTCCTCCAGGAGACGTGGTCAAATATGAGGCACCAGAGTACGTGTGAAAGTCATACCCCATTCTCCACTCAACTGTGGAGAATGTTCTGACCATTGGCTAGATCTGGGTAGGGGTTTAAAGTTTACCGCCTGTATTGTCCTTGGCTGGTGCCTTAGTTTGATTGTGACCCCTGGGCCCAAATCTGCCTATCATAATGTTCTTCTTGTAGGTTTCTAGGACCCTCTGAGGTAACTTTAAAGGTGTACTAACAGCTGGTAAGGAAGGAATGCAAATAACTGAGAATCCTTTGTGGCTACTCAGTGGCAAATGCTTTGCTGATGATTCGTATATGACTGATTTTTCCTCCCCTTGAAAGAACAAAAGCATAATTACATGACAGTTTAGTTTTCCTCCTTATGTTGACATTCATCAGATTAACATTGTTTGTTTGGCCTTTTCCGACTGATTAGTTCTCCTATTCTTCATAGTGCTGTCTTTCTACAGTGGCATAATCATTTATCCAAGCCCTCAATTATTGTCTGATCAGGTTTCATTTTCATGCTTACTTTCCTTTTTACAGGCTGTGGGGATAAAAAAAAAAGTGTGATTCGGGGCTAAGATAAGGAAATGCCGAGTTGAGACACAGGGGACAAGCTTGTTTCCTCAAGCAGTAGGCAATTTATTAGCAGCTAAAGAAGTTGTTTCTTTATTCCCCTTTTCAAGAAACCCACTGATAACAGAAAATGTCCCTGTCTAAGAGATCATCACCTGCCCCTTTGCTCAAGTTGAGACCAAGAGGGATAAAGCCATAGGTGGGAGACAGGCAGCAAAGAACCAAAGGCAGAGGGTTTTGTGAGAAAAAAATCTTTATTCCTGTACTTCCTCAGCTTTTATTTTGTTGACATTTTCATCTGCTCATCCAGATAACTTTTTATATTAAATTTACTTAGAATGACAGTCATCTTATAAACAATAGCAGTTTATTTTCTTGGGAGGCCTAGGAGCCTCTACAAATATATTCATTTAACCAACTCAAAAAGCAACTGGTGTTTGGTCACTCAAGACTAGAATCACATAAGCCCGTTCATTTCAAGGATGACACAAAGATGGGTACTTTATTGGCTCATTTTATAAAGAACAAGAAACATGGGGAAATTATAACTGAGCATCTTTTTCTTGACAGCTAGTGTGGTCATGGGTCTTCAGCTGGCACCAATCAACTGCCGCATGTGTCACACCACTGGCAATGACACATGGTTCTACATGTTAAGCACTGTTTCTCTGGAGTACCAGAGGTGGAATATTTGCTCCTTCTATGAAGGTCTGGTTTGTGTGGAGCCATTGGTAATCCTATCATATGCTATTGCAAACTCAACTATTCCTCCCCCATGAAGAAACTGGTAAACTGCCCTTTTATCTTATTAATCCTAATGATTGTTTTAGTAAGGGTTTTTAAAGGAAACATCCATTCATAGGTCATCTATTTTCATTAGGAATGTTTTTGGTTAATAACTAAAGCTATGAATAAACAAAGACTGCAACTAAAACTTGTTTGGAAGGGGACACACGAATCTCACATGCTTGATAGAAGATCACATCACTGTGGTCCATAGGGACCTGTGCTCATCTGTATCCACTGAAGTGATAACCACAAAAGTCAACTCATGGTACAAATGAATGGCTGAAGAAATTGTGGGCTATGCACACTGGCCTTTTTGTCCAGCCATGAATAAGAAAGGAATTACCTTGTTGGCAGGAAAATAGAATGCAACTGCAAATCATCACATTAAGTGAAGTCAAACTGGAAAGGACAAATATTGTGGCTGTTCTGCCATTAAATTTTATATGGACTAGTGATACTATTTATGTATATGTCTTATAAGTAGGAGTGAAATTGGGAGAATAAAGTAGACTAGCTATGGGGGGGGGGTAAGAGTGGATGGAGGGTGCCCCTTTTCTGACCATGTCCCCTGGATGGGGAGACCTGGTGGCACTCAGAGGAAGGATAGCTAGTTACCAAGAAGAGACTTGATATTCTGAGAGCATATATAGGGGGAGGAGGTCTCCCTCAGTCACAGACATAGGGGAGGGGAGAAGGGGAGAAATGGGAGGGAGGGAAGAATGGGAGGAAACAGGGGAAGGGCTAACAATCGAGACGTAATATGAATAAATTAATAAAATAAAAAAAAAGAAAGAAAAGAAAAAAAAAAGAGTGGATGGAGGGAGTAAATATGGCCAAGTACCTGATACCCTTGGATGAAGTTATCGATAACCTGGCAGTTGTTAGGTTCAGGGAATACATACAAATGAGAAAAAAGGATGAGAGTGCCTAATTCTGGCTCTTAAGCTAAAATAGACATTCCAGAGAAACTGAGTGACTACATTTTAGTTATAACCTACCTTTCAAAAAGGCTAGATTGAAAGCCATCAATCCACTTAATAAATGGTTGGGTCCCCTGAGATGCATTCATGCTAGCCACAGTTATTGCCCACATAGTCAATGAATATTTCAAATTAAAGCAGCTGGCTCTGAAGCTGGGCTAAGTGGAGATCAATTTACATTCTTTCACTCCTTTTTTTCCCTGCAGTTCTTAAGTGTGGAAGCAAAAATCACTCAATTTCTTACTATAAATAGAACAATCTGGTTATTGCCAGTCAGACAATGTCAAAGGTACTCTGTATGCTTTCCTCTTCTTACACTGAGTTTCTGTACCTCCTAAAACTGTTTAATTAAACTTATCTGTGTGTGTGTGTGTGTGTGTGTGTGTGTGTGTGTGTGTGTGTGTGTGAAGAGGAGGGGTAAAACTAACTTATATCTACTTTTGTAGTATTTTTTTCTAGACAATTCTTTGAAATTTTGTATAGTATATTTTGGACATATTTATCCCTTCTTCTAACTTTTGCTTACTCCCTTTCCTCCTTAGAATTCCTTCCCAACAAACTTTAGATTTCTTTCTCCTACCCCACATCCTTTTTCACTTATCAAGTCCACTTTGCATTGCCCAGCTAGTCTTGAGTCTAGTGCCACCTCTGGTGTGTAGTCAGCCTGCCGAGGGCCACATCATTAAGTAAACATGATTCTCCCTCTTCTAGCAACTGTCAATGCCAATAGCTCCTCAGCTAGCAGTGGTTTATTACGTCCACCTGTCCTCCCCATTCCATGTGACTCCCTGTCTATGTCTTAGAAGAGCACCTTCATATGTATAACCCTTCCAGACTCCAGAAAATAAATTATTCCTTTACAGTGTGTCTTTCATGACCATGGTATTCATTCTGTACTCTTTTCATCTGCTTATGTATGTTTGTTTATAAATTATTTTACATGGTAGCCTGGAAAATCTAAGCATGCAATATAACACTAAATGATGGTCATGAAACACAATAGCATGGAACGATTAGTAATAGCTTCTGAAGGGAGTTCATGCTACCACATCTGTGCTCTATCTAGCAGGAAAGTAGACAAATAATAGAGGTAGCTTTCTGGTTTTTGTTTTGATTTTTGATTTTTTGTTTTTTTCCTGTTGCTGTGACTAAATACCTTGACTAGATCAAATTAAGGACTGAAGGGTTTATTTCGTTTGGGAGTCAAGGAGAAGCCCATTGTGGAGAAGTTATGCTACAAGACTTTGAAGATGTTTTTCATTGTGCGCTGCCTTCTCTCTCTCTTTCACAGCTTCTTTATTGACTTGAAAGTAGCATTTAACCTTCTTCATTTTCTCCACCAACCTTCTAATCTGAAGAAGCTTTCTTATTGTCATTGTTATAAAAGTTATCTCAACAGAGTTGTCATGTGTCCATTTCCAGGTGATCTAGAGAGTGTAAAGACAGGAATAGGAATCTAATGGAGAGGATTCAATGGAGGCAACTTTGTGAGTACTGACCACACTTCAATATTGAGTCTCAGAGAGTAGACCTGAGACAGCTAGCTGGAGTCGAGGACTTACTCTGCAAACCCATAATTCACAAAGTGCACAGTTACTTTATGTGACTCCTGCCATCAATTTCTTCCTGAATCTTGGTCCTCTTTTTAATACAATTTTTTAAATGTTATAACAGTATCACGCAGTCATAGAATATATGTCAAAATACTGGCTATGTTGCCTCTTTAGAACCTTCCCATTGCTTTCAGTGAAAAAGAATCTTTTCAAATAAAAGTTTGTCAGCTTTTAAGTCAGACAATTATGAGAGTATAAGATTGTCCTTGTATTCTAACTTATACTAAATTGAATTCAGGGCTGATAATAACTTTCTGCATAGAAGGCTGCGTCTTGGAAACAAACAACTTTAGAAGCTGTCTGTCAGTAGAGAAAACACAGCCTTACGCGTTGGCTCAATCCTTGCATATCAACATGATCTCCACAGTTTTGTATTCTAAGAGGCTTGTATTCATGTCCGAGAAAATAAAGTTACATAATGAAAGCCAGCCCTCTGGAGTTCATTGTAAAGAATAGACAGATAAAGGAAGCCTTGCCAGGGTGTGGGCTGGGGGTGTGGGGTAGGGGTGCGGGGTGGGGGTGTGGGGAGGGAGGGTGAGGAGAAGAAAGGTGTCTGTAAACATAATGGGTAGTTTTTTTCTTGCCTTGGATTGAAGGAAAATATATTTTTTACAACAAGTCATTGATAAATAAACAACCTAAGTTGATAGGAAAGCTGCTGACCACTAGGGAATCACTGCAGTAAACTCTCCATCATGAGCTAGTTAAAGAGAACAGAATTTTAGCTCTAGTTAAGCAAAAGCACACTCTTTTTGCATTATTTCAACATGCTCGTCTCATGCTTCAAAGAAGAATAGTCATCTTTCAGTTGCTGGCAAATAATTTCATTTTTGTCAGACACTTTTTTTAAACCCAGGACTATGGAGAATAAATAACCCTGATCTTACAAAGTGACAAAACATTACTGAGTGCTTTTATTTCTCTGGAAAAGCATGTTAATGCTAGCAAGTCTTCAAAAACATTTCTTTCAAAATGATGAGTTTCGGGAGAAACCTGCATAGCTCAAATACATCCTCACAGTAATAATGTTTAAATACTTAATTGCCACACCAAAGACTAGACTTTTATCCTACAATGCACAAAATCAACTCAAAATTGATGGAAGTTTAAACAGATCATGAACTATAAAACTTCTAGAAGAGAGCAAGGGGGACAGTTGTCACAGCCTTGGTTTTCACACTGATATTTATGGGTCCATCACCAAAAGAAGTGCAGACAGTGTAAAGATATCCAAGTGAAACACTGTCAAATAAGAAGTCCATCCTGCCAGAGAAACCAGAGTAAAAGTGTTTTCAAATCATATCGCTGATGAAGGTGAGCTTCTCAATTCTATAAACAACCTCTTTAAATTCTATACTCAATGACCAATAGATATATGAAAAGAATGCTTTCTAACTCTAAGCATCTGAGAAAGGCAAGTTAAAGTCATAAAATGTCATCCTATACATGTCATGCCATTTGCATAATTGTTACAAAATCTTCAAGTGCTGGTGGGGATGGATAGACCGGAAGCCTTATTCACAGATGCTAGAAGGTTCATTGGTGTAACTACTGTGGAAAGCAGTATGGAAACATGCCAAAGGCTTCAAAAAGAAAGCAATTCCATTTTGGCATATTAAAACACATCGGGTTTTTAAGACATATTAACTCTTCTTGGCATTATTCACAACAGCCATGACAGTTAAACAAACTCAATGCTATGAAACCCATCAATCGTTAAAAATATGTGACATATGCATAACTAGGATTTTATTTATACTTTGAAAAGAAGGAAATAATTCAGTAAGCAGCAACAGGGATAAATCTTATGGGGCATTGGGGCAAGTACAATAAGTCAGTCATAAAAAGACATACTGCTCAATCCACTGAGGTGAGAGTCACCAGAATGGCTGTTGTCAGTACCTGGAGAGGGTGAAATGGAAAATTACTAAATGTTATTGCTAATTTTTTGTGTCCACTTTGACTGGGTTGAACAATGGTCCGACATCTGGTAAAACATTGTGTCAGTGCGAGTTGGGAAACAGTGAACATCCCAGTCAGGAGACTAAATAAAATGAGCCACTGCAGCTGATGTTGGGAGGCACCATCCACTCTGTTGAGTATGTGGACAGACAAGAGGTCAGAGCAGATCAGATTCTAGCTCTCAAAACTGAGGTAGGACTTTCGCCTCTACCCTGAGACATGGCAGTTTCTGATCCTGGTTGCTGGACCGTGGTAACTTTGGATTGGCACCAGAGTCCCTGCCTTCCCTTAGGCCTTCTTGTCAGACTGGGAATTAAACGTTGGACTCTGGTTGTCAGGAGTCAATCTTTTGGTTGAGTTATGCCACTGTCTCTCCTCGGTCTCTAGTTTGTAGATGGTACGTTGTGGGACAGTTTGGCCTCCTTCAACATATGATGCCATTTTCCAAACAAGCCTTCTGTTCACATATGCCTGTGATTGTGCTTTGGAGGATGCCAGGTAATACACTAAGCAACAGACCTAGAGGTTCATATCACCTGATTCAAGCTCTGCAGATCTTCAGGAATGTGTTTGCTGATTGTTGATACTAACGCAGCGCACTCAACCTTGTCCAGTATTAAAAAGTAAAGGTATCAATGAACTAACTATGCAAGGCGTTGATATGGCTTTCTTCAAATACTAGTGGTCTTTCAATGAATTAAGATTAAGTTAAATGTCAGTATTCTATATTAAGTCATATATGTCTTGTGTATTTCAATTTTGTTTAATGAGGTTATCAGAATTGTACTTTTTATACTAGAATCTACTCAGAGAGAAATATCTGTGTGTCTTTTATTCTATCTTGTATGGAAGGCAGAGCAAAGCTCTCCCTCCCACCTGTTGGTACTGCTCACATGCCTCTGGCTCTGTGCAATGCCCTGTGTTTTACTGTCTACTTACATTACATATTAATTATTATCTCTGCAGTTATTACTAATGGCTATTGGTAGTTGTCTTATCAGTATAAGTATCTTATCAGTATTAGTATCAGTATTGTCAATATATTGACCACATGTTTACCTTTTCATATATTATTCCCAATCCCAACTGCATCTTTCCTGATGTAATCTTTAATACTGATAAAACTACAATCAATTATAATAATCACCATGACTGAAACCTATTACATGCAAGCCCTATACTGTTTACCTTTGGTGTTTAATTAACCTTCAGAATGACTCAATGAAAATAAACTATAGTTTCCTCTTTTTAGATTTGGAAGCAGAATTGGAAACTTTAATTGATATTCTCAAAGTTGATTAGTTTGCAAGCAGCTTATAGATTTAAGTGTGATGTCATTTGACTTAATGATTATGCTGTGCTTGCCTGATATCCTTTCTCTTAAAGTTTTGCTATTTTTAAATGCTAATTAGTCTTTTTCTCTTTAGAAGAGATTATTATATTTTATGATTCCTGGTGGGTTTTTATAGTAGTAAAATTGTTCTGCATCTGAGAACAGGTAATTTAAAATAGGGAGTGACATTTCTGCCAAAGTTAGAAATCACAGAAAGTTAAAAGTGCATACCAAAGGAGAGCTAGAGGCACATGCCAGGAAGGTTTAGAATATTTCTTAGAGCACAATTTTATAGATTGATATTTAAATCCATTTTTATACTGGTTTGTATTCTAGTATGTTGTGCTTGCAATATGCAAAATGTTCTGTTCAACATTTGAATGAGGTAAAATTTGCAATACAAGATGTCTGTCCTGATGTAACACACATTCCTATGGGAGGGATGAAGCCAGCCAATATGAAATCTATGGTGCAATCAGCTCTCTTACACGGATGCAAGACATGAAGCAGAAATGGGGGCCATCATAAACATGGCTACTTATTGCATTTATTCATGTTGCTCTCATTTGTTCCACTAAATGAGAGTTGAAGAAGGAATTGCCAAGAATAAAAAATTTTCACTTTGCACATCCAGAGCATGCAGCTTGGGGGTGATGTAAAGGCACACAGTAAATAATTAAATGCCCAGAAGGTGTTAAGTGAAACGAGGGAAAAGTCACCCTCTGTATCAGTTATAATTAGAACTAGGTTTCTGTTTCCACTTGCTTTGTATTCTGATAGCATATCTATTTCCCATTGAATGGGCCAGAATAAAACTGTTCTCTTCAGCCATCAATCAAAAATAGAAGATAGAGTGTGAGTTTTACAACATGGAAAGGTATTGATCAATTGTTTCTCCCTCTGTGGTCCAGACAGATGAAAAAGGCAGACGAGTGCAAGGATAAAAGGTATTTCTCTTTCTACCCACCTTCCACCAACAAGGACAGTGGCCCAGCTCCATGCCACCCTCTTGTTTGGCACAAGAAACACATCCTATTTCCTTGCAGAACACTTGTTTTTGCTAAAAACTCATCTTGTTTTCTATTGAAAAATAAGCACCATCTTCAAGTCTAACACCAGACAGCAAAGAAGTCGGAGTGAGAAAAGCAGAGCATTTTAAAGAATTATGGGCTTTAATTCTGTCCTGTTAAGTGGATTTCTTTGTGAGATAGAAAAAAATAGTTTGGAGTGTTCAAATATGAGTCATACTTCACAGCTGATGGTAATTTCTATAACCTCACAGGCAGAAAACAAATTGTCTTTAACATTCTTAAACTTCCTCTGTCCCTGCTGCACCTCTCAGGATGTAGCCCTCTGTGAATATTAAGCTGCATTGTAGCAATGATCTTGCTTATCTCTCAAAAGCTCTGGTGAGCACAGACTGCATTTGGCTTTTTTGCTGAAGCAACTTAATAAATAGACTACGGGCCTGTGTGTATAGAGAGAGTTCAAGGAGTTTATATCACCTTTAAGGAAAATATCTTTATGTAAAACCACACATTTTTGTTTTTTGTTTTTTTGGTCACTAAGACATAAAAGGGAACTGACTATGTGTGAATTGTGAATGACTCTGCCGTTTCAAGTGACAGTTAGTGGTAGAAAACCTGGTGGTGTGGAATTAGCTCTGGATGTGAAATGTTGGGATTTGACTCCTGACTCACTTGCCAGCCTGGAGTTGTAGGGCCAGTGACTCAGCTCATTCATATGGCAGTCTCCTTACCTGTGAGATGGAGAAACACTGATGCCTTCCCACAGGATAGTTGTCAAGCATGAGTGAGCTGGCATGGAAAACGCTGTTCTTGTCTCACAGCAGTGACTGTAGTTAATCTTGGTCGCCAGCATGATGGGGTTTGGAATCACCATAGAAACGAATCTCTTGATATATATTATAAGGTATTGTCTGGGTGAGGTCAGTTGAGACCGTATCATCCACCATCAATCTGAGCCACACCATTCAGGTGACTGTGGACCCAGATGCAATAAAGAGGAAAGCTGCATGAGAAGAGCGAGCCTCACTGCTTCCTGATTGTGCATGCAATGTGACTGCAAGGGCCTGAAAATCGCTGAAGGAAAATGCAGACTCAAGTAGTATGTAAAAACAAAGGACATTTATTTTGCAAGGGTCAACCATCTACACAAAATGGTGGTGAACCAGGAGTTGCAGCTCACAGGCTCTTTTAAAAGCTTCTAGGGGAATCCTATCTGTGGCTATGTGACTCCATCTGGGATTGGCTGGTGGGGGTGGAGGGCTTTGTGACTTCTGTCATGGCCCCTGGTAATGTTTAATCCCTATGACAAGCTGGTTTTTGTTCCTGCCACAATATTTCTCTAAAATTTATATTGAAATGTAGCAACTCTCAGAAATTTATTAAATTTATTGTAGCTTTGTAAGATGTCTAATTATGAATTCATATATAATGCATGTGAAATACATTGTTTTTAGTGTAGCTATTGTAAATGTTAGTGCCATGAACATTCTTTCTATATGACATTATTTGAAGTACCATACATTTATTCAATACATACTTATGGTAGACCAGAGTAGGTTATTGAGGACTCTAAGAGCCTACTAAGTTCTTAAAGCAAGTTCTACATTTTTTTCCTTAAGCTAACCGCAGGCATTCAGTTTCTTACAACCAGAAATTTAATGATTAATTGTTTGCAAGTAGAATAATCCCATATCTGATGGATGTAATTCCCTGTCAGCTGATCCAGATGTCCCTTCTATTCCATGGGTACCCAACCTATGCTACATGAGTCATCATTTGCTTTGCACATCTCTTCAATCACTCAATGGTGACCTCAAATTTGTAGAGGGTACTAATCCTCAACTGCCGTGAGCTAGGTCTTCAGTGTACTGTGATCAGTGATGAGGCCTGTCCTTAGTAGTTTTCAATTATAATAAAAATGAAGTTGACTAGTGCTACATGACAGTCGTCCCCCGTCCCCCCCCCCCCTGACAGATTCAAGGTCATTTGTAACAATTGCAGTTTCCTTTACATTTCCTTCCATTATCTTAATGCAGAGGAACCTGCTATAGCCAGAAAGCCCTGAATTGCACAGAACCCTCTGTGTGCCCAGGATTATCTTATCTTTTCAAAGTTATCTCTACTTCTTATCAAGGAAGATGCAAATGTAAGGATCTTGGAGACTGTCTTGCTAAGAATTCTAAAAATGCCCTAGAAGCTTAATAAACTATGGTGCTTCTTCAGCTATAGCGTAAAGGTATCTTTCTCCTTAAATTTGTCCCATTGTAGTGGGCTATATAAAATGTATTTATAAATAACCCATGCCTTCACCTTTGAAAAATTTTATCTCAAGATTAAATAGATGCAAAGTTTAGTTTAGATCCAAATGATGAGGCCAAACAAAGGAGGGAACGTGGCTGAGAATATTACTTTTGTCTGTATCCCCTTCTGAGGGGAAACTACCCTAATGTGAGGTCATGGCTTATGAGGCCATTGCAGATCCTTGGTGATGCAATCACAGGCCCCAAAGTGGGAATGGGACCAAACCCGATCCTGTTTGAGTGGAGTCACTAACTTATTTGTGCAAATCTTTAAGGTAGCATTTGCAGAGAAAGGTGTATTTGGGAATATATAGACTTGCTATCCTATAGGCAGTGTGTTATCAAATCTTTTTTTCTTTTACCTTGCCTACCTCTGCCTTCCTGAGTGTTGGGATTATAGGTGTGTGCCACCTAGCCTAGCAAGTTTTTCATTTTCTTTAACTGCTAATCTTAAATTATCTTTACTATAGGAATTTTGAAGTAGTCAAACTTAGAAAATTTACTAAATATATAAAATTAGTAAATGTATTCAAATTAAAGGGATTTATAGCTATAATTATGCCAATAATGGTACTTGTTTTATTTTTGTTTTGTTAATAAATACCAATTTTGCACATTGGTGCAGTTCAGATTGATTCATTCTATAAGTGCATGTAGCATAACTAACTCTTTCCTAGGTCTCTAGGTAGAACTATCAGAATGGATAAAACTCTTTGCCTTAAAAAAAAAAATCTTTCTTTAATTTCCATCTAATTTCTGTTCTTAGAAGATTAATTTTCACTTTTTAATTACAGGTGTATTTTTCATGTACAGATATGTACATGTAAGTACAGGTGCCTGTGGAGGCCAGAAAATTGTATTGGATCCCCTAGAGTTGGCGTTACAGGTAATTGTAAACCATGGATGCTGGGAACGGAAATCTGGCCCTCTGTAAGAGCTCTCTGATTAATTGAGGAGCCATCTGTCTAGTCCCTCTACCTAATTTATTGATGAATCATTTAGTGAAAGCTTAATATGCCAACTATAACAAGCAGAATAATCAAATGTCATATCAGGACATAGTTCATCTTCCTTCCCTCTTTCTTCAGGCTCCTGAGAGTTTTGTAAGTAAACACTGCCAAGACTTTGGAGCAAGTACACCTCAGTGTCACCTTCTCAACCCAAATATACAATGTATTCTGTAATGTGAACAAGAATTGTTCATTTTATTATTTACTTATATTTATTATCTTCTTCATTTGTTACTATCCTGCTTTGATGAAATAGTGTTAAATTGAAGCAATTAGTTGCCTGGTATTTCCTTGAGCAAATGGATGTACTAAACAGTGAGGTGATACATCGTGGTACTATGTGTAGTGCTATCAAGTACCCAGTGAAAAGAGTCAGTTGAGCTTGCAATAGGCACCTACTGACTTTACCTGGTAAGAAAGGAATTCAGTATCACATAGGAGACATGAGTTTGACCTATAGCCTGATCATATATATATATGTATATATATGTTAAGAATAAAACAAAACAAAGTCCTTTCAATTCAGAATTGTCTACACTATGATAATGTTATCTTTAAACAAACATATACTCAGCTATTATTTTTCCCGAGAATATGCTGAAAATACACTTAATTTCCAACAGAAAGAAAAGGACAACATGCTTTGTAAATGTTAAAAGAGCACACGTATACCACTAAAATACTGAGCCTAAGACGTATCCAAAGTACTTGGGTCAGCTTGCAACATATGAAAAACGTGACTATGTGTGTATCTGTGTTCCATGTGCCAGACCTATTACTGTCCAAAGCCTCCATCTTGTCTATCAAACTGTGGTTAGACCAGTGAAAGTATCGAGAGCCTTCAGCTGTTTACTAAGAGACTTTATGCTTGCGTTCTTCCTCGCGTATAATCAGTAACAGATTTCTTACTGCTGTTAAAGGTGTTTACTCCCTCAATCTACATATTTACAAACACAGTCTGGCTTATACATATTCAGTTGTTCATGTGCTTGGATGGCTGACTCTGCAGGGTTGATTCCCAGGTGCACTGATAAGGAAATATATGCCCAAATGTAAATCAAAGTAACACACGATTTAAGCATTACATTTCAGTTTTGAAAGCAAACTTGTTTTCTGATATCTTTTACTTATTTAAGAGAAACATATCATTTACAAGATGGCTGTGTGCCTGAGGTTCAGTGAAGTTCAATGAAAATTAGCTGAGAGATACATAAGAACAAAATTTAACTGAGCTCAAAGATATAGGGGAATCGATGTCTATAGAAAACTGCAAAGGAAAAGAAAGCGTAAATCAGTTTAGGGTGAATCACAAAATGAACCGTATGAGTCATACAAAATTCACAAACATGACAAAAGTAATAACGCCCTGAAAAACAGCGAGAGCGAGAACAGTCATGGGCCCCACCCATCCCCCACAGGTGAATGCCATTCCTGCCATAGACAAAACAAAAGTTTACAGAAAATGGGTGATGATATTGTCTTACCATTTAAAAATTTTTTTTTATTAACTTATTCTTGTTACATCTCAATGGTTATCCCATCCCTTGTATCCTCCCATTCTTCCCTCCCTCCCATTTTCCCCTTATTCCCCTCCCCTATGACTGTTCCTGAGGGGGACTTCCTCCCCTGTATATGCTCATAGGGTATCAAGTCTCTTCTTGGTAACCTGCCGTCCTTCCTCTGAGTGCCACATGGTCAAATATGAGGCATCAGAGTTCATGTGAAAGTCAGGGATGTTGTTTTCTAGCCTTCCTTATTTAAAGAAAACTTTAAGTGGTAAATAGTGTCATATGACCTCTTTTATCTTGTTTTATCTGAGGCAAGGCCTTGGGAAACTAAGGATGATCTCAGATTGACTCTGTAGCTAGGAATGACCTTGAATTGCTCATCTTCTTAGCTCCACCTCTCAAGTGCAGGGAGCACAGGCGCACACCTGGTACCCCTTGTTTCTTATAAATGTAGCATACTCATTCATAACTTTTCATATCATGCCTTTTTCTCCTTTTTACATCTTTGTCTCCTAACAGCCCAATAAAACTCTCACCACTCAATTCTGCATGACAGTTGGCCCCCAGGAATCTGTTGTTGTTGGTTTTTTCTTTTGTTTAGGCACTGTACAAGGTTTTAAGATTAAAAAAAATACATTGGTTAAACTTGATTTTACATTTACATGTGAATTTCTTTGATAAAAGCATATACTATGCAAGGTACATAAACTAAAATAAGCATTATTTACTATTCTGAAATAGGGATTAATCAAGAGTTGTATGTTTTACTCACTAAGCAAAACAACCCTACTGCTCTGCAGAGTCACTATAAGAAGGTATAGTTACAGCAGAATTCAAATACGCTGTATACCGGTGAATGTGTTTCCTTAGCAGAGAGAGCCACATGGTGATTGTCAGTGTCATAACATTGATTTATTTTCTATGAAAGTTCCAAACTCACCTTGAACAGTTGGTTAGTTATTCAGCAGCTAGGTGAAACACAGCCCCATGGCATCTCTGCTTATTTTTAAACAATCCTGAAAGTTTTGATTACCTATATTTACCAAAAAAGCAGCGGCAGATCAGCGGTAGCGTTTAAATCCATTGCTTGTGCATTCTGGAGCTGAGGCCTTTGGAAGGCCCCTCCTCTGGAAGCACAAAAGACCAGAAGGCCTGCTCTTTGTCCTCAATCCTCTCCCATTCAAAAGGTTTGCCTACTTTGAGTTGACTGTGGAAGAGAGAGAATATAGGTAAAAGTTACTATACTTGTGTCTATTAACTTGCCAGGAAGACTCACAGAGGACGTTTTGCTTTCTGTTTCCGCTATGGAGCTGCCCTATCTGGACTCTGCTGTATCCACTTGTTTTTCACTGTACTTTAGCACAGAGCTTCATGATGCACCCTCAGCTGCCTTCTGCCATGAAGCTGAGCTGGTCCCCAGAGAGCAATGGGTGTGTGCACCACGTCATCACCCTGTTGGCATATTTTCCACACAGGAAAACTTTTTGTTCTCATTCTTGGCCAAGACTTGGAGTGAAAGCTAATTTCAGTGTTCGTCTCTGTAGCAATGGCAATTGTCCTTCAGATTACTATGACAGGTCAGAAGCCTTTTGCCCTGCCCCGTTGCTCCTACAGAATCCTTGTAGGCTTCCGGTCTCACGCAAGCAACATCTCCAATAAGGAAGAGTGATCCTGTTTGTCTTTTGGCTTTCATCTAGCCCAAAAATCTTAGGATTTTCAATGTGGGTCAGAAGCAGTGTTTGAAATATGTTTGCAGTACCTGAATTAAGACCGTGGCTTGGATTTGGGAAGAATAAGTTGAGTTACCTCAGGGCCTTAAGTGAAATGGAGAGTTAACCCAAAGGAAGGAAAAGGTTGACTTTCAATACATCGTTAGATGTATTAACCTGGAATTATAGAATTATCAGGCTAAAATCAGATGAAAATTGTGAACTAAAACAGTATCCTTAAATACAATGTATCAATTGGATGGTGTTGTTGGAAACAAAGTCAATCAATATTCACTGATTCATAGCTTAATTACTATGTGCATTTATGTCCTCAGCTTCATATCTTTCTTTTATAAAGGTAACAAGACAAATAATTCACCAATTCATGCTTATAAGTACACAAGACACAAAAACGTTTTTCCAAGAAAGGATATTTAGATGAGGGTCGTAATATGTAAAGCAAATCCTAATTCATTGGTCCTTTAGTCTCAGAAAGAGGAAAAATTCAGCATGTGAAATATCAAATAATATATTGACATTCATGGCAGGATGCAGGCATTAAGAAAATTTATAATGTTTTTGAAAAGAAGTAACGAGAGCATCTCTGCAGCTTCACTGGCTATGTAGAACCCTGCACAATGAAAAATGGCACTTTAATTTTTAAGCATCACCTCTACTAGGGGTGTTAATCACATACCAGATCCTATAATTCTCTCAGTGTTTGGAGTGAAGGGAAAATTATATTCCATGACTTTCATAGATAGATCATACATCTTGGAGAATCTAGAGACCAGGAGAAGGTATTCATGCATTAAAGACTAACACCACATGGGGTAATGTAGCTATTTTACGACTGAATGGACATTAAAGAATAGATTTTCTTATTAGGCTTAAAATCTCAGAGCTTGCTCTGAATACAAAGATGGAGTAAAATATGCATATTAACATATAATCCCATTTACTTGGGGGCATGATTGCAGTGGGTTAAATTAATAAACATATTTAAAATGGCCAAACACTTGTAGTTGCTCAAATTTTTAAAAAAAATATGATAATGTAAGTGATGTCGAGGAATTTCTGAGGAGACAGGAAAGGGCCTTTCTAATTAAAGGTGTCTGTGGTGAAAAACTCTATTGTACTATTAGATGGTGTATGTTTTGTTCCATTATTTTTCCAAGGACAATAAAATTTTACTTTAGAGATTATTGTAGATAATCAAATGAACAACCAGATTATTCATTACCTCCAGAAATAGGGTGACACATGGAGGTTACATGTCATGAAAAGTGAAAGTCCATGTGAATGGCACAATGATGGGATGACCAGAGGGCTAGTAAAAGGGGAGGTTAAGAAATTAAGATTATCTTCTTTTTATTCTCCCTTCTTTTTTTCTATTTTATTTCTCTTTCTTCCTTTTGTTTTCTTTTTGTTTGCTTGTTTTGTTTTGTCTGCAATGCTACTGGGTCTTTTACAATAAACCATAATCAATCAAAATGAGCAATTCAGACCCTTGTCATTGCTAGACTAGTGCTCTGCCATGTCTCCTGCCCAGGGTCAGATGTCAAATTTCTTATGAAGAAAGGAAAAAAAAAAAAAACATATGCGATACCCCAGGTTGCATGGAACTGTAATTATTATTTTTAAAGAGTGATATTTATTTTTCAGATTTTTATTTATGTGAATTCATTGCATAGGAAGAATACTATTTTAGCAATAAATGTTTATTTTATGCTGTAAATCTTGACACACAAAGAGCAGAGGTATATATTGTAAGTATTTGACTGCCCAAACTTTTTTAGTTAGTACAGTCTGAGCCTGTCCCTAGCACTCACAAACACAGTAAGATGCACACACTCACCTTGATTTTACTTATCCCAAGAGTAAGTAAAATTTATTTATGGCTGTTGACTTTTATTTCCAGTCAACCTTGCTGTTAACCCTTTATGTGTGTGTGTGTGTGTGTGTGTGTGTGTGTATCAGCTATAGGCTTCCAATTTACTTATCAGTCCAATATGCAGCCATCATTTTAAATTTTATTTTGGACATTATAATATAATTACATTTTTCATTTCTCCTTCCCTCCTCTAAACTCCCCTACAGGCCCCTCCTTCTTTTTCAAATTTGGTTCTTTTTCCTATTCATCAGTGTTGCATGCACCTATGTATATACTTAAACATAACCTGCTCAGTTTCATCATACCATGAAAGCTAGTACTTAGGGAGGGGGCATTCCAATGCAGGGGCCTCTGAAGTGTGTCTTCTTCAATAAGGACTTACCTTTCACATCTGGAGGATAGCCAAGGATAAAGCAATAGATTGTATGTTTTGGGAGTCTATTGAACAATCCAGACCAACAACTATAACGGAGGCTTCTCATGTCTGGTATTAGGGGTTTTGTCAGGTGGTCTTTGGGTCTTGGAGGATGTACTGTCAATGTAGATAAGAACAGTTCATTTATATTATCTATGTATATTTATACACAGAATTACATATTTTACAGTTTTTTCTTTTATATGAAGTTAAGAATATGGTTTATGGGTTCGCTCTCTCGGATAAACAGATAAGGAAGCTATTTTTTTTTTTTTTTTACTGAGGACTTATAGATCTGTGCAACATTTTAAAAAATGTCATAGCTTCATATTTCCAAATGCAGAGGGAATGTGAATTGTTGGACCCACAATAGCTTCATGTTTGATTAACATGAAGAGCTTCAAAGAAGCTTTAATTCTTAGGTTTTGCTCCCAAAATATTTAGACTTCACAGTTTGTCAAGCACCTCAGCCACAAGCTTTTATGTGGAACTCTCTAAGCGCTTCTAGTATGGTCTTAGGATGAGAATCAAAGTCGTAGATGGGGATAAGAATAGAGTGTAAAATGATAAAAATATATATTTCAGACAGAAAAAAAAATGCCTTTTCTGGAGCGAGCATATAGACAGATGGTAACTGCAGTCTAATAGCTGTGTAGCATGCCTTAGAAACATTCATTTTGCTCAGGATGAGCTGTGACATCAAATCCAGAAGAGAAATGAAACATAGTGATGCGCAGTCTTATCTCCAACCTTCTTATCTTAAAGATGTCCATACAGAAATGCCAGACGAAGATTAGAAACTCAAATGCTTTCAGTGCAGTTTATGAGAATCAGCAAGAACCCAGGCTTTAAGGCTACAGCATATCGCCATGCCTGACATCCAGTATGAGGGCAACGCTGAGAACTGGAATACTCTGGAACCCTTCACGAGGAACACTCACTAGTCACCCCCCAACTGACCATGATCTTGTGTACCAACACCCAGCACTGCTCCGACTTTTAACATCTGAAAGCATTCAGGAAGTTAGATATTTTTGCTTGTTTGTTTGCCTTTTCATTAAAAATTTCAAGTGTTGGACACTTGAAAACAAAGATGGAATACTACTAGCTATTAAAAACAAGGATTTCCCGAAATTTGTGGACAAATGGATTGAGCTAGAAATGATCATAATGAGTGAGTTAACTCAGAAGCAGAAAGAGTCAAATGGTATATACTCACTTATATCTGCATACTAGCCCAAGGGGCACATCCCATGAAAATCTTCATTTACCAGGAAACTGAGACAGAGGGGAGGACATCCTATTGGGACTCTAGATGAGAGAAGCATGGGAGAATAGCAAAGTAGAAGGATCCAGAGGGTCCTAGAAACCTACAAGAAGAACATTATGGTAGGCAGATTTGGGCCCAGGGGTCACGATCAATCTATGGCACCAGCCAAGGACAATACAGGCCATAAACTTCAAACCCCTACCCAGATCTAGCCAATAGACAGGACATTCTCCACAGTTGAGTGGAGAGTGGGGTATGACTTTCACATGTACTCTAGTGCCTCATATTTGACCATGTCCCCTGGCAGGGGAGACCTGGTGGCACTCAGAGGAAGGATAACAGGCTACCAAGA
Organism: Acomys russatus; assembly: GCF_903995435.1. Taxonomy (NCBI): domain Eukaryota; kingdom Metazoa; phylum Chordata; class Mammalia; order Rodentia; family Muridae; genus Acomys; species Acomys russatus. Next base: position 19,965,702 of record NC_067157.1, on the reverse strand, counting down.
AGAGACTTGATACCCTATGAGCATATAAAGGGGGAGGAAGTCCCCCTCAGGCACAGTCATAGGGGAGGAGAGTAAGGGGAAAAATGGGAAGGAGGGAAGAATGGGAGGATACAAGGGATGGGATAACCATTGAGATGTAACAAGAATAAATTAATAAAAAATAAAAAATAAAAAAAGAAAAGAAAATGATTTTAGAAACACCAGGGCCAAACCTTATCCTTTGTGGGCTCTGCCTGGGATTTGAGATGTTTTAGACTAATACTTTGCAGTGAGATGTGGGTGGCAGAATACGGTCTGTCGAGTGCCTCAAATTTGCTGAGACTCCTGGATCTGCTGGTATGACATTATCCTGCTCCATTAGGCCCCTTTACTGCTCTTTATGGTCACTGCCCTTGATTGGATAACTCATCTACCACTTTTTAAAAAGTTTGCTGCCTTATTTAAGGAAGGCATTTCTAAATGTGGGCATCTCCTACTTTATATATTATTTCTCAATGGAAGGAGCTGCTCATGGACATGTGATAACTAAAATAGCAACAGCACAGTAACTAACTGTGAGTTGTGTCTTCAGTTGTTTATCTACTGCTAAGTCGGTAAAATTGAGTGGATATCAAGAAGAAAAGGCAACATATGCTGGCTAAGAAAATTAATACTAATACTGTGCTTGTTAGTAAAAAGGACATACTTTAGGAGTTAGTTCTCTGTTTATGTTGAAAACAAATGCTCAATGTATAACATATTTTTTGAGAGCAATAAAATTACTTTTCAATGTTTTCCAAGATACTTTCTCATAGTATATGGAAATATAACATTGAAATAAAATGATAATTCCCCTTGCAAGAAATGCAGCTTAATTTAATTCCCCTCAAGCATTTCCTGGAGTTAGTGACTCACTTGACCAAATCAATAATGGAAAAGAACACATGTTAGCCTCTGCCTTCCTAAGAAGTAAAGTCAATGTCACTAGGATTAGTAATGTTGACACAGTATATTTCTGATGCATTAGTATCTTACCTGTATGATGTATAATCAAGAGAATTATCACTTAAACCCAAGTTGATGAACACTTTATAAAACATAATGACTAAATTGCAAAGGTCCATAAAACAATGACACATTGAGACATTGTCACAGACCAAAGGAGACTAAGAATGTTGTGTTTGAATGTTAAGGTGACATCCAGAATTGAAACAGAAACAGAAAAATGTGGGGAAAACATAGTGAAATCTGAACAAATTCTAGAATTTGTCTAACAGTATTCTGTTACTGCTCAATTTGACAAAAGACTAGTGGCTTCTACTGGATAAGTTTAATGTTAAGGAAGTGAAATAAAGTGGCCAGGAAACTCCCTCAATGACTTTTCAGTTCTGTGCCCCCAAGTGGTTTCAAATTAAAGAGCTTATTACTGAAAGGCAATACTCTCACACACTATTTTTTTTTGTTTGTTTGTTTGTTTGTTTTTGTTTGTTTTGTTCTATGAGAGAAGGTTTCTCTGTGTAGTGTTGGCTGTCCTGGACGCTGTAGACCAGGCTGGCCTTGAACTCACAGTGATCCACCTGCCTCTGCCTCCTGAGTACTGGGATTAAAGGCGTGTGCCACCATGCCCAGCTCACACACTATTCTTAAATGTAAAATTTGAGGAAAAAGATTGAGCGACTGGTAGAGACCTGGCTTCAGCACATCCTGTACCTTCGCTTTCAGAGCAGACAGTGATGGCTCAAGGAGAAGAAAGTTGTTTTGAATTGCTAATGCAAAACAGCACTTATCTTCAGAGTAGTTGCTACATAAACACTTGCTTCATGAATAAATAAATCTTATATTTGGCTCCTGTTAAATTTGCAAATTCAGCACCTGGGATGGTCTACCTGGTATTTGTTTACCTAACTTCAATTACTGGGAGTTACTCAAAAGCATGATTGGCTGCTAGGAACAAATACCACTGTTTCATATGGCTTGTGTTTTCAAACACACATACACACACACATACACACACACACACACACACACACACACACACACACACACACACACACGAGTGCGGGCACATGCCTTCGGGGAATAAGAGCTAGGCAAAATAGCACTAAGGAATATTATTGTCAGAAGTTTGTTCTAAACACCTGAGAATAGAATTTAGGAACAATATGAGTATAGAGATGTGCCCTTGTAGGCTATTCTAAGCACAGATTTATGCCAAGCCATAAAAGAAGGTATTATTTCTTTTTTTCCCCTGATTAGTCTTAATATTTTTTATTGTTTTTAAGGCAACAGCAAACATCCTAATCTTTTTTTTTTTTTTAAACTCTTATTGGTTCTTTGCGAATTTCACATCATGCACCCCGGTCCCCACTCATCTGCTGTTCCTTCTATATCTTTCTTCTAGCCTTGCAACTTCCTTGACAAAAAAAAAAAAAAAACAACACAACATAGAAGTCAAACAAAGCAAAATCTTGTGGTGTGTCACAGTGTGTCTGTCACAGCTTGTAGCCTTTTGCCCACACAGCTTCACTTGCACACGCTCACTGCGATGAGTCACCGGTCTGGATCGAGGCCTCTGGCTTCTGCTACAATGCTACATCCTCCTCCGAACTCCTCCCCGATATCCTGTTGTTTCCTCTAAACATTTCATTTTAATTTTATCTTTGTAGACCAGGCTGGCCTCGAACTCACAGTGATCCTCCTGCCTCTGCCTCCTGAGTGCTGTGATTATAGGTGTGTGTCACAAAGCCTACTTAAGAAGGGATTATTTCTAATTGACTGCAATTTGTATTTAGGAGTAAATCCCATTAAAAGTTATCTCTTCCTCAGGGCAGCTTGATTTAAAAAAAAAAAATACCTTATAATCTGGCTTTGGTAGTAACAGTTATGTATTATTACTCAAATATCCAAATTTTACAGTTCTATAAGAAACCATTTTCTGTATGAATAGAGGAAAGTAAACAGTTACTAATATGTAACTCAATGAAGCTGGCCCCTTCCTCCCTGTTTCCACTGTGGCTATAACATGATCTTACCCTTGCAGAAAGAACACGGACAGGAATTCTATAATTTAAAAATCTCAGGTGTTGTTTCTTTGCTTATTCTTTGCAAAATGAAATTAGCATGGGAAGTTTTGTCTTTGACATGATTTTAAATTAAGAAAATCATTTCCAGAGGAGATTTATATTTTTTCAGACACACCAAAAATTTAAGCTGTGATGAGGAAATTACTGTTTTGTATGCTTTTACAAAATTTGCTGCATTTTGCCTCATCAAAAATGTGATTTTAAATCTTCTGGAAACCCCATGAATTAGAGCAACAACGACAAAATGATTTAAGTTGCCGAAAGACTAGGTTGGCTGAGTGAGTGAAGTGAAAACTAATACTGCGCATGAGAAAGGTAGGGGACTGGAGGAGGTTCTGTCGGAGCACTTGTCCAGATGTGCAGGTGACAACCAAGCTCACGTTAGCCTTGAGATAGGGCTCCAAAGCAATGTAATCATGGCTGGAAATTAAGGTGACTGAGATAGGGATTAAGAAGAGCCATGCTAAGAAGCTGTATGTTGTCAAGAATGATTTTATTATAGATAAGGAAAAAAAAAAAGCCTCAGGTCCACAAAGTGTTTTCCCATCTATTTTTTAATGTTGAAAAAGACAAACAAACAAAACAAAACTTAAGAAAATGAAGAATATTCCCACATTGTGTAAACGCTTAAAGATCAGCTCAGGTACTCTAGATGAGAAGAGAGAAAATGAAGGCTCCAAAAAGAGCCGGGCCCTAGTGCACTGATGAGAAGGCTGGTGCTTCCCATGATGGCTTTCTTTTTTTTTTTTTTTTAATACAGCTTATTAATTTATTCATATTACACCTCAATTGTTAGCCCATCCCTTGTATCCTCCCATTCCTCCCTCCCTCCCATTTTCCCCTTACTCCTCTCCCCTATGACTGTTCCTGAGGGGGACCTCCTCCCCCTGTATATGCTCATAGGGTATCGAGTCTCTTCTTGGTAGCCTGCTATCCTTCGTCTGAGTGCCACCAGGCCTCCCCATCCAGGGGACGTGGTCAAAGTGGCTTTCAAGAGGCACGTTGTCTCTGGTTCTCATGACATCAAAATAGGTCTGGGTAACTGAATCTACATTGCTTAATGGAAACAAAGGAATGATAGAAACTGTAGAACTGTGCAAGTGCCTCAGAGAGAAATGATTTCTACAGTAAGATTTCCATAGACAGAAAATACTTGGCTTTCTAAACCCTTGGAAATAGGCATTATCCAAGGGGTATATCCCAAGCTCACCATTAAAACAAAAAACAAACAAACCTCAACACATAATATAATGAGGAGATTTAGTAAAACAAACTATATATATATAACCAATAAAATAGTTGTGGGAGACATTTAGAAGCATAAATATGATGGGGAAGAGAGAGAGAGAGAGAGAGAGAGAGAGAGAGAGAGAGAGAGAGAGAGAGAGAGAGAGAGAGAGAGAAACTAGAATCACTTCAGTGACTTAAACCCAAGTACAGAACAAAAATAATATTCTCAAGCTTAAAACACAGCTGCCTACTTAATAATTGACTTTGAGCACCAATCTGTTGCCTGAATTGTCAAGTGTAGAAATTAACTTCAAGTGCTAAGCCAAAAATATATAGAGTTGATAGAGGATATAAGTAGGCAACCCTAGGAATCAGAGCTCTCAAATAATGAAAACATGGGTGAGAGAAATTTGTTAAACACATAATGAAAGTAATATTTTATTCCAAAAAAGTTTTAAAAAGCCTGAAGTAAAAGACATAAAAACATCATGTTGTTATTGTCATAAAAATCATATTTAGGCCTAAGAAGTTTTGAAAATCTTCTGAAAATTATTTTTATCTCTTTATTGAAGGACTGCAGCCAGCACCTCTCCTAGAGAGTATAGAACTGTCAGCCAGCTGTGATTAAATATGATCAAGAGTTGAGGCTAGTGTGTTTATCATGTTCTAAATGGATAAAATCTGCTTATAAGTGAGGAGGAACTAAGGGAGGATGCTTCTCACTCAGAAGGGGAAATAGTTTAGATAGAGGTAGTGGTTGAAGAGAAGGAGCAAGGTAGGAGAGGGAGCACAGAGAGAAATAAGAGTCAAGATCAGACCTGGGGAGAGCAGGGGCAGGAGGACAGAAGGCCTGTAGAGAAAAGAGAGACTGGGGAGGGGCATCTCTGTGACAAGATGGAGGCCTAAGTCATAATAGGCTTCTGGGAGGATGTGAGGGGGACGCTAGCTTAGACTCCTAGCAGCAGGGGCCATGGAGACTGAAGAGGACACTCTCTAACTAGAGAGGACTCTTGTGGAGGGAGGGGAACACCAACACACCCACAAAAGCTTTGATCTAAAACTCACCTTGCCAACAAGATATGTAAGGATAAAGATAAAACAAATAAAGCAGAGATTGAGGGAATGTCCAACCAATGCCTGGCCCAACCCAAGATCTACACCATGGACAAGAGCCGATGCCTGACCCTAAATAATAATATCTGCTATGCTTGCAGACAGGAGTCTTTCAGAGTTGTGCTCTGAGAGGCTCAACCCAGCAACAGTTCAAAACAGATGCTGAGACTCACAGCCAAACATTGGGCAAAAGTAGGGGGAACAATAAAAAGACCTAGAGGTGAGAAGAGCTCCATAAGAGCATGAACAGAGCCAACTAACAAGGTCCCAGAGGGGCCTGCGGAGTCTGAAGCACCAAGTACCATGCATGAACTGGACCAAGTCCTCTACATAGATGTAGCTGATGGGCAGCTCGGGCTTTATGTAGTTCCACCAGTAGGACTACCTTGCCAGGCCACAGCTGAAGAAGACATACTCGGTTTTGATTTGATTTGACTTCAGATAAGATGGGTTAGTCAGGAGGCTCCCCTTTTCTGAGAAATAGGGGAGGGAGACAGGGATGGCGAGAGGGAAGGAGGGTGCATGAATTTGAGAGAAACCAAGGGGAAGGTGTATGAAGGCAGTTGAAGGAAGGAAAGGGAACGAGGGAATGATATAATTATACTGTAATTTCAAAATATAGAAAAAATATGAATTTAAAAATTTACCTAATTTCATCTTGCACTTCTGCACTGTTCTCTCTTATACATCCTCTGTCTCTTATACTAATGTGTATGTATATGAATTAGTGTGTGTGCGAGTATATGTAAGAATGTGTGTATGTGTGAGTGTGTGTGGGTGTGTGAGTGTGTAAGAGTGTATATGTGAGTATGTATGTGAGTGTGTGTGTGTGAAAGTGTGTGTGAGAAAATATCTGAGTGTACGTGTGAGAGTGTGTGTGTGTTTGAGAGTGTATGGTATGTATATGTGTGTATGTGTGTGTGAGTGTGTGTGTGAGTACATGTGTGAGTGTGTGTGAGTATATGTATGAGAGTATGCATGTGTGTGTCTACTCTTTTTCAGAGCTTTTGTCCAGAGGCAGCACACACATGGAAGTTCACCCCAGAAGAAGCTGCCTGAGGATGGATTCAATTAGATGTCAGTGTGAATCCCCCAGTTATCCACTCCTAAGCTTCAGCAGGGCTTCATCCTGCACAGCTTGGTCCTGGCAACCTGCCTGGGGTGCCAAGGGAACGAAGAAAAGACAGACGCAGCCAGAAGAGCTGGGATCAGGTGGACAATGTTCGCTCTGCTGGAGCAGCAGCAACTTTCTGCATGTTCATTATGTACAGCACAGGAGGAGAATCCAGCTATGCTTAGGGAGAGGTCTCTGTAGGCAAGCGGTCTCAAATTGCAGTCATTCTGGAGGAGGAAGTGGTGGTTGCTGTTTTTTTTTTCCACACTAATCAGTCATTAATAAACACTAATAAATGCACACACTGTCACTCAGAGCAGACGGCTTTGCCATTCCCCTGAGCCTCACTGAGGGAAGGCAGTTAGGGGGGATACACATTTCCTACAGATTACGGTAATAAAATATCAGTGGTTGACACAGAGTACAGTAATTTAACAATATTCATTTTGGTTGTCAGAATTCTTGAAAACTTTCCTTGTCTAGCTATTTTGTTCTTAAGGATACATTTTTAATAAAATGTGTGTAATTCCTTGTGACTGACTTCAGATGTGGTATCCTCCGAAGTACTGCTCTCCCACATAGCTAAAACTATATTGATTCCAAGAAAGCCTAAAAGTTTCCTGTGTTGTCACTGTGTTATGGCACATGTTTTCCAATATAGATGAATAAGGATCAAAACCAAATTGTAGAGAAGACATTACTTCACTATTTACAAAAATAATTTTCCAGGAAAAAATACTCATAGCTGGCTTTGTTCTTGATTTATGACTCATGGGAATTCATGGGGCAGGGTAGGGGGGGTGTTGGTGGGGTGGGTGAGGTGGGGAGGTGCGGGGTTGTGGGGGTGTGGAGGCGGGAACTGACATGATTCCGAGGCCTCTCTTTCTACCGTTCTCCTCCTCCAGTAACACAGTAGCGTTACTATCTCTCACAGAAAAGGCCCTGAGAGAATGTGCCAGACTCTGCCAGGATGTACAGAAAGGGATGGTGGGGCCATGGATGGCAGAGGCAGGAGCAGTGCAGACGCTGTTTGGCCGGGATCTGTGAGCTTTCTGTCTTTCTGGTGAAAAACATGGGTGCCTGGCTGGGGTGAATGGTCATCACGGTACCTCTATAAATGTAGAGAGATGAAATCTGAGGATTGAAATGACAATTCAATACCTGAATGTGACAGAAATGAAAAGATAGGATCGGAACATATGACGAGACATAAGGTCCTTCCGCGAAAGGAGAAAAGACATTTGCAGAGAGTGGCCCAGTAGAAGTTTCTGGGGGGAATTAAGTTGTTTCGTCTGCGTTCTGTCCTTTGACTTGACTCTTTGCCTAAAAAGGAAATGTGAAAATGGTGCTGATTAACTGTTGTCTGGAAAATAGGTTCTACTGCTTGGAGGTTTTATTGGCCGTAAATAAGTGGCAATGGCATCTGCAGTATGGAGATCGGTGGCTCGCAGTACTCATGGAGTAAAGTGAGATGCCGGAAAGAATGAGCTACGGAGTACAATGAGACACATAATTTTGCAGAGGAAAACCCATCATTTATATAATAATGATGATGATGATGATGATGATAATGATAATAATAATATGATAATAATAATAATAATAATAATAATAGTAATAATAATAATAACAATGGTAGTAAGCAAACTGCACAGATAAATATTTGTGTGCTTGATGATACAGCTCCATCCAACGTACCTGGGCTAAGTGCAGAGTTAGTGCTGAAGCTTTGTTTATCAGTGATCTGGTTTCATTTTTGTTGCTGAAACACAATACTGTGAGAAAAAGCAGCTTTAGGGAGTCAGAGTTTGCGTTAGCTTGTGATTCCAGGTTATACTCCGTTACTTGGGGGCACCAAGGTGGCAGGAACTTGACACAGCTACTCAAGCCACATTTATACTGAAGAGCAGAGACAAAGAAATGGATTCATGCTCACTTGCTTGTGCACACCTTCCCTTCTTCACTCGTAGTCAGCCAGGACCCTCCTGCCTGGAGAATGGTACTCTGGCTGGCCGTGTTGGGCCTCTCCCATATAAGTTAACTTAGTTAAGATGACATCCCACAAAGTAGCCCATGGGCTCACCAAGAGTTGACAGTTTCTCATTGAGTTAGCTTGTGTCATGGAAACAATTAAAGCTAAAATCTCACAAGCAGCTATTACATAAAATAAATTAAAGTCTAACTCAAAGGAAATGGCTTCTACATTGGTAATACAGTGCATCTTATGTAGGCTAAAGTGCCAGTGTTTTGTCTTCAAAATCTGGAGTTAACATTTTGAACCCTTGTTATTAAGAGGGTTTAGGACACATCAGACTTTCTATTGTGATCCCTGGTAAATTTACTTAGCCCTAACTAATGTCTTAACTTCCAGGCAAGGGCCCTCTAGAGTGGGTAAAGGTGCTTCCTGTGTGTCTCTGACCCCCTGATGTGAATCCACAAGCTAGGCTCAAAGGAGACAACTGACCCCTGGAAGTTGTCCTGTGACCTCCACCTGTGTAGTCAATTCAAATGTGTCTGCTCTCCCCTTTAGCTCCCTCTCTCATACAAATACACATAATAATAATAAATTTAAAAGTTTCAGGTAAAACTGCTTCCTAATATCCTCTAAGTCAAATATTTAAACTCCTGTATTATTTGTATATGAGATGATTCTTAGCAAGAATTTTACATAAGGCAAGCTTCACAAAAGCCTACTCTGGACATGACCACTTGTATTGAATATTTAAAAGTAAAACAATTTTCTTTCTGCTTTTGAATTTTATTATTTGTGTTGGTATGTGCACTGATTTCTAAACTATGACATATCAGGGGTAATGCTTCATTTTAAATGATGTGTTAAAATCAAGGGGAACATAAAAACAAAGCAGGAAATGCTTATTACTGGGGCTAAGAACTTGAACCTAAAGAATTTGCCTTCAGGGGTGAACTAACAATCCTTAAGATGTTACCAGTATCATATATCATTTCAGCCAGGTGTAGAATCATGTGCAATGTAACTAACATTATCATATATATATATATATATATATATATATATATATATATATATATATATATATATATATATATGATTTTTGTAATTTATTCACATTACATCTTTATTGTTACCCCTCACTTGCATCCTCCTGTTTCCACCCTCACTCTCTCTTTCCCCCATTCCCTTCCACTAGTCCTTTGTCTGGGGGAGCCTTACTCTCCTACCATGTAACCCCTGCCTATCAGGTCTCATTAGGATTGCCTACACCCTCTTTCTGTGTGGCCAAGCAAGGCTGCCCCACCAAGAGGAATTGATTAAATATCGGACACCAGAGTCCATGTCATTTGTAGTCAGCTCCTCCACTACTTCCTAGGGCATCCACATGGACAATCAGCTACATCTGAACAGAGGGTCTAGGTTCTCGGCATGCATTGTCCTTGGTTGTTGCATCCATTTCTGCAGCACCTGTGGGTCCAGATTTGTTGGCTCTATTGCTCTCCTTGTGGAGCTCCTGTCCCCTCTGGATCCTTCTATTCCCCCCACTCTTCCATAGGAATCCAGTGCTCTGCTCTGAGTTTGGCTGTGAGTCTTAGCATAGGTTTGGATCCCCTGCAAGGTGGCATCTTTCAAGGACATCTATGTTGGGCTCCTGTCCTGTTCTCTCTCTCTTTCACTGCTTTTGATGTCTATTCTATTTTCCCTTCTGAATGCTAATCAATCAAGGATCCTCCATAGGGTCCTCCTTGTTATTTAGCTTCTTTAGGTCTGTAGATTGTAGTTTGGTTATCCTGTATTAGATGGCTAATATTCACTTATAATGAGTATACACCATGTGTGTCTTTCTGGGTCTAGGTTAACTTACTCAGGACGATCTATTCTAGTTCCACCCATTTGCCTGTGAATTTCCTTGTTTTTAAAAAGCTGCGTTGTCAGGATACCAGCAGTCCAGTCCAATAGCCAACAGCAAACCGCACAGGAATCCATAGAGGTGGCACGATCCAACAGAAAACCCAAGGTTCTGTTGAATCAGCACAAGTCCGTGGAAGCGGCCAGAACCAGCCAGAGTACCATGGGATGTTCTTGGAACATTTCTCTCTGTGAAGTGAAGACCACAAAGACCACCGAAGTCCAGCAAAGTCCAACAAAGTCCAGCAAAGACCGGAAAAGACCAGCAAAGTCCAGCAAAGTCCAGCAAAGTCTAGCAAAGACCAGTAAAGTCCAGCAAAGACCAGTAAAGTCCAGCAAAGTCCAGAAAAGACCAGCAAAGTCCAGCAAAGTCCAGCAAAGACCAGCAAAGTCCAGCAAAGTCCAGCAAAGTCTAGCAAAGACCAGCAAAGTCCAGCAAAGACCAGTAAAGTCCAGCAAAGACCAGTAAAGTCCAGCAAAGTCCAGCAAAGACCAGTAAAGTCCAGCAAAGTCCAGCAAAGACCAGCAAAGTCCAGCAAAGTCCAGCAAAGGCCAGTAAAGTCCAGCAAAGACCAGAAAAGACCAGCAAAGTCCAGCAAATCCAGCAAAGCGTTACACAATGCAGAAATCCCAAAAGCCATCTATGTGATGATTTATGAAAATTCATTGTGGAATTTTATCCACAGATAGCTTAATTTACATTAAATTAAAATAATTGAATATATACTAATATTTAATACATAAAATAATTTCTAAGTAAAAATAAGAATATCTAAACTAACAGCAAAGAAATGAAATTATATCTAAATAACTGGTGAAAGTGTCAGACAGCTCATTGGAAAACAACTGAAACTTTGGGAGAGCATAGGAATCAAAATATATTTTATAAGCACTATTTTCAGAAATATATGAATTATAGGGCTTCTTAAGTGAAAATACATATTTAAAACATATAGCAACCAAACTATAGTTCCACACACAGCCAAACTGGAGAAAGGAACTAAAGTGATCAGAGCCACTGCACTGCAGGTACTATTATGAACTTTGTCTACAGATATAATTGCTAATGAATCCCACCAATTACATTTTTAGAAAATGTTTTAATTGGATGATAGACCTTAGTACTTTGAATTTAGCCTTGGTGAAATGATTTAGGTGAAATGATGAAGACTCCAGGGTTAGGTTTCCTTCTGTTCCTCAGACACTGTGGCTATCTATTGTTTTGTTATAGTTAAGATCTCAATGTCAGTCTCTGTCTCTCTGTCTCTGTCTGTCTGTCTATCTCTGTCTCTATCTCTGTCTTTCTTTCTGTCTCTCTGTCTCTGTCTCTCTGTGTCTCTGTGTCTCTGTGTCTCTGTCTCTGTCTGTTTCTCTCTCTCTTTCCCTTCTTCTCCCCTGAGACAAAAACCAACACATATGCATGCTAATATTCTGGCGGAATTTAGTTCAGATGATCAGAAGATGATTTTATAGGAGATAAAAGAAGTTCTTAGAAATATCCAACCAGTCCTGGTTGTGCTAACTGTAGGAGAACCCATCTTCTCATTTCATGTGTCTAGAAATGGGCATGGGACACAGACACAGACAAAGAATGGAAGTTAGGATTCCAGTGAACGTGTAGTTTGCCCACCCCCTGGCTGAGCTGTCCCCTAGAAAATTTATTCCTATTTGAGAGTTTGGGGTACCTTACCCTCTCTGCTATACAATGCCACTTAACATTCTTTTCTCTGAAATGAGAGGATTATTCAGAAACGTGTCCTAACCATGTCACTTGGTGTTTAAATACTTTCAGTGCTTCTATACTGATCATAAAATCAGGTTTTATTTTCTGGTCTTTGGTGATCTGGTTATGCCAGCATTGTACTCCATTTCCCCCCTTACTGTAGCCTTATGTGATATGTTGCAGAAAGGACTTCATTTCAGACACTGTACCTGTTTCCCATCTCTCAAGTTTCAGCATCCTGGATCCTTTTCTGAGGTAGAGTAGTTTTTGTACATTTCTGATGTTCTAGGCAGTACCATGGAAATAAAGAAATATTATCTGCACATTAAAATATAGTTTTTAGATATCATATTATGTATAATATCACATATCCTATCCATATTATCTTGTCACATATTCACATTCATATCACTTCTTTTTCTATTGTGTAATAAATTATTGGTTTGATAAATAGTAACAACCATTTCATTATTCATAATTATTGATTCCTGTGTAGATATTTTATATTTTTATTTACTTGTGTCTTTCCTCTTCTTTCCACTCACCACTTAGCCATACCCTAAACTGAACTTAAAACAAATGTAAAAACATTCAATAGTAGGAGGAAACTATTCCCTACCGCTTTTTCCTGAAACTGTGTTTCATTTTAAACATTTCAGCTATAAAATCTGGACCTTTGAGCCTGAGAGGTCCATTTTGGCATTTCAATGAGACTGACACTACTATTAAGCAAGTATCTGTGCAATCAAATAAAAGACTAAAATTTCCATTCAATCGAGAGAAAAATTATGCTGATCTCTCTGACAACATCCTCTGTCTTTTATGCCACAGTTTCAAATTTCCAGGTATCTAAATGCTCCTGTTTTAATAAACTGATGTAAATGAGACAAAAATCTGCGAATAGATGTTAAATACCTAGTACGTCAGTATATGTTTTCACAGAAATTATCTACAAGGATAAAAATATCTCTTCAAAATAAATAGAGTGACTTCATAGTTATCTTAATTTTGGTATTGATGCAGATGAAGGACATGACAGGTTGATACCTGGACCTGAAATGATAGATATACAAATAAAATTCATGATTAATGCCTGGGTCACGATCAGTGGATATAATTTGCTTGGTGCTTTTTAAAGACAGATTATTTTTCAATCTGTAAACATCTCTGAAGTAGATGAATTCACACACTCACACACACACACACACACACACACACACACACACACACACAGACAGACATCATTTGCAGTAAAGGAAAGAAAGCAGCAACTTTAAAAAGTAGAAGACTGATGACCCATAGGAGTACCAGCCCAACTGTTTTTAAATAAAATTTTTGTCAAGGAATTATGCTTTTGTCTCAATGCAAAGAACTCAACTTTGGAGTTAAAGAGTATTAAGGAATATCAGGATACTAAGAACACTCAAAACACTTATTACTATTTATCTCATGATGAGAAATGTGAGTGACAAGGGCAGAGAGGTAGAATAATGATTTTAGTATGGAGCAAAGGAAAATAAACCACCCAAAGATATGGAAAAATGGCAGGATATGGCATGCATACTCAAGTTGAAAGACATTTTGTCTCCTTTCATATGCAAGAAGATTTTAGTGTTTCTTCCTTTTTTTCTGCAAAGCCAACAAATTTTGAAAAAAGTTATTCAGTGGTAGAAAGGATTTTGAAAGCCTATTTAAAATTATGGTGGATTGTGAGTGTTTTGATTTGCAGTAGTTGAAATAGCAAAATAGGGATGACTAGGAACTGCATTTGAGGTAAAATAGCTCTATATTATAAAGATTCAGGAAGGTTCCTGAGTCTCTAATTAGCATCTTGCCTCAAATAATGTTATAACAGGGTAATGCAGCCCAGAATAAAAAAAGAAAGGGGACCAGATCATTGGAGGGAAGGCCCAGCCAGCCCAAATACAGCAAAGGAGGATCACTATCCATGAGCCTTCATCATGGATGAACTTTGGATCCTGGGATGTTATACATAGCAATTATTTATACACACTCACTGTACTAGCTAATTTTGTGTGTCAACTTGACACAAATTAGAGTCATCAGAGAGGAAGGAGCCTCAGTTGAGAAAATGCCTTCATGAGACCCAGCTGAAGGCTTTTTCTCAATTAATGATCAATGGGAGAACACCCAGCCCATTGTGAGTCATGCCTGGGCTGATAATCCTGGCTTCTCTAAGAAAGAAGGCTGAGCTAGCCAGGGCAAGCAAGACAGTAAGCAGCAACCCTCCATGTCTGCATCAGTACCTGCCCTCACTAGCCTGCTGTATTTGATTTCTGGTCCTGATTTCCATCAATAATGAAAAATAATGTGGAAGTGTAAGCCCAAACAAACAAACAAACCCAAAAAAATCTTCCACCCTTCCTTTTCAAATTGCTTTTTGTTTACGGTATTTTTGTCTAGAGCAATAGAAACCTTAACTAAAGCAAGCATAAGTTGGAATCAGCATAGTGGGATATTGCTGTGACAGATATGACCATGTTTTCGGGGGAAGGATTGTAGAATTTGGGCTAAAAAACGACTGACTGTTGAGACTACAGTGGGCTGTTCTGTAGGAGCTAGTAAGATAACAATACAGGCGGTAAACTTTAAACCCCTTCCCAGATCTAGCCAATGGTCAAAACAGTCTCCACACTTGAGTGGAGAGTGGGATATGACTTTCTCACACACTCTGGTGCCTCACATTTGACCATGTCCCCTGGAGGGGGAGACCTGGTGGCACTCAGAGGAAGGACAGCAGACTACCAAGAAGAGACTTGATACCCTATGAGCATATACAGGGGGAGGTAATCCCCCTCAGGAACAGTCATAGGAGAGGGGAATAAGGGGAAAATGGGAGGGAGGGAAGAATGGGAGGACACAAGGGATGGGATAACCATTGAGATGTAACAAGAATAAATTAATAATAAAAAAGATATAAATATTAAAAAAAGAAAAAAGAATGTTGTGAGTAGTGCAGATGATGGCGGCCTCACTTGTGAAATTTCAGAAGGAAGATAAAAAAACACTATCAGGGCTGTTTGTTATTTTAAGATTCTGTGGTTCTGAATTGCTGGAGCTGTAGAATTAACTGTGATTAACAAAATACCAGAACTACTGAAGTTAAAACTTTATGTTACTGGCACAATGGATGCTGGGTACCTGGAGATAAGAAGTTAGCAGTGATTAAGAATAGATGAGCATTACTGAGGTAAAATCTTCTGGGAAGTATTTTCTGAGCACAGAAAAGCTGTGTTTCAGAGACAGCCAAGGTTGTACCCTGTGCTGGCATCCAGATGTGATAGTGTGTAAGACTCACTCAAGTGGTACTGGTTTTGAAGGCATGAAGGGGTCATGGCAAGCAGCTGAGTCTTGGTACTGTGAGAGACCAGGAGAGGCAATTGGTGAAGGTGCAGCCTCAGTGGCAGTTGAAGGACCAGGTCATACAAAGGATTAGAGACTTGAAACCAGAAAGAGGGCCTAGGAGAGGCTACTGGTGACAGTGCAGCCAAGTTGCAGAAGAAGATCCCTTTAAATAAACGCTTTCATCCCAACTTGCCTTTTTTTGGTCATGATATTTCATTGTAGCAATAGAAACCCTACCTAAGACAACCATATTTGTGTTTTGGTATTAATATATTTTGTATGTGAATATGCTTAGAGAGAGACTCTTTCTTTGTGTGTCTATAGGCTTATTCATATATAGATCCCTTCTGTTCATAACATATTATATAAGTACCTTCAATTTTAGGATAATTTTTAAAAATATATTTTATTAATTTATTCATTTACATCTCAATTGTTATCCCATACCTTGTATCCTCCCATTCTTCGCTCCTTCCCATTTTCCCCCTACTCCCTTCCCCTATGACTGCAACTGAGGGGGATTACCTCCCCCTGTATATGCTCATAAGGTATCAAGTCTCTTCTTGGTACCTTGCTATTAGGATAAATTTTTATGCTCCTACTTTGTAAAAAAATAAGAAAAGAAAAGAAAAGAAAGAAAGAAATGGTCTTGGATCACACTAAATGATAGTTTAGTTTAAAAGATAAAGTCATAATTATTTAATATGCAAAAGTCAATAAAATTGAAAGTCTACATCAATGTAGTTAATGGAAATGTTTCCCATGCCTTTCTATATCCCATTGTTTAGAAATGAGTGTTCTCATAAACAGAACAGAGAATATAAATGGAGGAGGGTTGAACTAGTTTGGAGGAATGGTATGTTTTCACTAAGTTAGTCAATAGCTGTAGCAAGAGTCTTCTTTGATCTGAGTAACAGGCCAAGTACCCCTTACAAAGATATAGCACATGGAAAGGAGACCAGAGGAATTAATACAGAATAGAACGTTAAAAAAAAAAAAAAAAAAGGCCTAACTTAAGAACAAACATAATCACAAATTATTTTTATAGCTTACATGAGCAACCCTAAGCTTTTTTTTTTTTCCAGAAAGCACCTGAGATGTGGAGATTGGCTCATATACTTTAATGATTACACTGAATATACATTGATTACATTCTGTACTTATTGCCACACACAGCTGCTCTGCCTTTGTGGCCAGAGTCCATGAAACAACTGGTCTACCTTTAACAAACTGTATGTTAATCATCATGGAAGTCTGTTCAACTATCCAAGCTTTCTGTGTAATATTTCCCAAACAAAGCACATGCTCAATATGAGCCCAGATGACCACTGTTGATCCAATTTAACAACACATCTCAAGGTGGTTCAATTCATTATTTCTTCTTAGGCTGGGTCATTCTTACCGAAAGGTCTACAAATGATTTTTGTCATTTTTCTTTTTGATTTCTTTCTCATGTTAAGGGAACATCAATCTTTTATTTTTTAAATTACTTTTTTTTTATCAAAAGCTTGGATAAAAGATAAGCAAAGTCTACTTACTACAAAGACATAGTTTCCATTGGAATTGAATGAGCTATAATTTTGGGTTATGCTATCTCTCTCCTTCCTCTCTTTCTTTGTTTGTCTCTGTCTCTCTCTCTCATTATAGCCTTTTGTACACGCCTACGCTCAGTAAATTTCTTATGTGAGGTCTGTCACATGGTGTGATCTTTCTGGCATTCTGTGGCTCTCAAATCGCCACGAAACCCTTATATTGATCTTGTCTCTGCCTGCTTAACAGTAGTACTAGTACTTTGGATATTTGTATTAATCAAAGAAATGTAACCTTTTACTTTAATATGAGTTCTGATAAGATCCAAATAATAAACTATTGGCTAGATGAGATATTACCAAGGAATTGAGCTATTGAAAGAATACTTTAAATAAGAATGTTTAACTGATTTTATACTATTGTCTATTTGACACATATAATACAAAAGGGAAAATTAATCTATCAATTCTAAATGTTTATATTACATATTTTTGAAAATTCAGTGATTTTTCTTTTGGAATACTACTAAAATGAAAATGTGTAATTTTTTTGCATTAAAATGATGAACGTTTTCTGAATTAAAATTTTCTTAGTACAGTGGAAATGAAATTAGGGTAGTAGCCTGCCAGGCATGGTGACATGTGTCTTTAATCCCAGCATTCATGGAGGCAGAGGCAGAGGCAGAGGTAGGGGCAGGGGCAGAGGCAGAGGTAGAGGTAGGGGCAGACAGATCTCTGATTTTGAAGCCAGCCTGGTCTACAGTGTAAGTCCAGAACAGCCAAAGCTACACAGAGAAACTTTGTCTCAAAGAAACAAACAAACAAAAACATAGTAGTCCAACATTATCCTCTTAATTCCTACCAAATAATCTAAATTAAAAATTCGGCATAGTGGTACGCAACTGTAATCTTATCATCTGGGAAGGGAAACAGGAGGATACAGAGTTCAAGACCAGCCTCAACATATTATGACTCTGAGGCCAAGCTGCATTACATGAAACCCTATTTCAAAATAGATAAGCAAGCCACCAATTTAAAACTTTGTATTAGATTTCTCAACAAACTCTAAAGCTCTAGAGGAACTGAGGAGATGGCTCAGCAGGTGAAGGGGATGCTCCTCAGTCTGGAGCTTCTAAGATTGTAGCACCAGTGTTCTGACAATGAGGTAGCAGGCCAAAGCAAGAGGCTCTTCAGAAGCTTGTGGGCTGGCTAACTTGGCAAACCCGTTGGCAAAGCACAAGAGATCCTGTGTCAAACAAGTTGGAAGGGGAAGGGTCATATGTGACGTTTTCCTCTCGCCTCCACATGTATGCATGGTGTGCTTACACACGAAACACACACACATACACACACACACATACACACACACACACACACACACACACACACACCACTAACAGTGAAAGAGAGAGTGAGTGCATGCTGAGCCAAATCCTAGAACTCCAGATAGATCTATAGCTCCTTTTATTTTAACATATCATGTTCATAACAATTAAGGTTTGAATCTTATATATACTTCAAGCAAATTAATTAATTACAGAATTTCAACATGTTATCTTCTAAAACAAAACAAAAAACAAACAAAAAAACAAACAAACAAACAAAAAAAACAAAAAAAGAAAGAAAGAAAGCAAAGCAAAGCAAAGAAAGAAAGCCAAAATAACTTGAGTTGTCAAAGAGGAGTAAACTAATTATAATCAGTTTCCCTGTTCTGGAAAGATCTTCTCTTCTATTTTCCTTGTCTTTAATAATGTATAAATTCACTTTCATATTCCTAAGCCCAATATCTTGTTCCAATGCTTAAAGCTGCTCATCTTCTTCAGTCCTCATTTCTTTCCCTCTGTGTCACTGTGTTACCACCTTTTTTTTTTTCCACTGCTTTGTACTGACTACCCCTTTTAATTTTTTTTCAAACTAGGTTGTAAACTATTCTAAGGCAAATATGAACTCTTCTGTCTTTCTTCACCTCAGAGCCCATCAGAATAGCTGCTCAATAAATTATCTTAAATATTAAAGATTTATCAGAAGTAACTGTGATTGATTAAATTAAAATCAAATTAAAAGAGCATGACATTAAAAACTTAGTGTGGTAACACAAAGCTAGTAGTAAAATATCAACAGCAGTTGATTTTGCATCTAGAGATTTGTAATGCAAACTTTGACCATAGATGCTAAACAGAAAAGCAACCTCCAACTTCCATAGAGCTCAACAGATGTTGAACAAAACTCTAAGGGATTGACAATAGACTGCAGGAAACATAAACAAACAAACAAACAAAGAGGGTAAGAGAAGGGGCAGAAAGGAAAGGGCAGGGCAGGGAAGCCAAGGAGAGGGAAGGGAAGGGAAGGAAAGAACAAGAAGAAAAGAAGAAGAAGAAGAAGAAGAAGAAGAAGAAGAAGAAGAAGAAGAAGAAGAAGAAGAAGAAGAAGAAGAAGAAGAAGAAGAAGAAGAAGAAGATTTAGTAAGAAAGGTTTAGTTACATTCCAGGGTACAGTTGTTTTCTGATTGACAGAATAAATCCTCAAAATAGCAGTCTCTTAACACTCACTTTATTTGAAAAAAAAAAAAAACAGATATGAGATGAATCATATTTGCATGTACATATGATTTTTATATACTTACTGTTTACATCTTTCTGTATAATCTAGACAATATATTTAATCAGTTCATATTTAAGAGTTTTTGCAGCCAGTGTGGAAGTCTTTCAAACAGTGTATTTAATTCACCAAGTGAACTAGTAATTGGTCTTGTTGCTGCAACAAAGTCCGTGAACAAAGCCACCGAAGCAGTGGAAGGTTGACTTCGCCTTACAGTAGCAAGGTAGACAGTCCACCACGGATGTGAAGGTGTCTCTGCACCCTCAGGGGCAGGAGGTGGCTGCTCACATTGTGTCCATGGGAAGCAGAGAATGATGAATACCTGTGCTCCAATTGTTTTCTCCTTTTGTTGAGTCCAGGATCCTATCCCCTGGAATGACACTACCCATGTTTAGGATACAGCTTCCCACATCAACTATCCTGAACTAGACCATCCCTCACAAGCCCCAAGGGATTTGTTTCCATGATGACTCTAAGTCCCATCAAGTGACTGTCAGGATTGCCAACACACCATGACTTCTTTAGTGTGAATTTTCTCTATTGTCCCTTGAATCTTTTGGTTCATATTTCCCCTTTTCCCTACAGTGTTCACCATGACCATGGGTTTTCTTTTGTTACCAATGAAGACACTGCCCCTGTCCTTGGCATTTATTACATAGCTTTTGCTCCAGTTATATTAAGTAGTACTTTCAGCTTATTCAAAACACCTTTAGCTTATCTTACCCACATACACATACTGATCGGCTTAACTTATAAAGATCTTAGAAACACACTGACTTCACTCACTTTAGTTCTCACTGGCTTAGTGCAGTGTCTAGTGAACAGATGGTAAACTCATGGTACTCAGGATAAAAACAAAGAAATCAACAGTAAACTAAACAACCTAGTAAAATGGTTATAGAATTAAAAGACAAAATAAACACACAAAAAAATAGTACACTCTGATTCATCAGAAAGATGAAAATTACAGGTACAATTAAACATCCTGAAAAGTGGGGGAAGAAACAAGAATTTCTTTATATGAGCAGTATGGATCAGAGTGTAGAGGTGCTTAAATGTAGACCTGACAACCAATGATAGATTCATGGAGTCCATAAAATGGCAAGAGAAAACTTGTCTTCGGTCTTTCAAACTCATGTCATTGCATGTGTGGGCCTGCACACATACACATGTATGCATTCACACACATACTCACACAGTGACCAAATTTACTTTGCTTCTTTGGCACACAGCAGTCACACAGTCACACAGCAGTCACACAGCAGGCTGTTGTTCAAGCATCACTGGATATCTCAGTGGCATAAAAAGAAAGCCCCTATCTCTACAAAATACAGAATTAAAAATTAAACTAGAAATTGTAAAAAAAAAAAAAACTTAACTCTAAATTTTAATAAAGATATGAAACCCCCAAAGTAGAAGTTTGATAAGTACAGCTAGTGAAAACGGACTTCTTATAGGACTACAAACATAACACCCCAGAGTGCATAAATACTAATCTCAGCAGTTCACCAAAGTGAATACAAACAATGAATTTTGCTTTAACTGTAACAAATTGTTCAATGGAAATTATTTATCAATAAAAGAAACAAGGTCCTACCATGCACCTGCCCCAGTGACCCTCAGAAACTGAACTGAATGAACCTATCCTCATATAAAAATCAGGAGGGTATGGCTTAATTTTTGGGATTCCAAAATAAAAATATGATATGTTTTGACAGAAATGAAGAGAATAGCAATTTTGGGGCATTGAGGGTTGGAGGTTGGAATGGCTATCAAGAAGAGTGAGAGACTGTGGAAATGTTGCTTTATAACATTCAGGTTTATTTTAAATAAAATTTCATTCTGCTGCTAAATAGTCCTTGAACTTACGATCCTGCCATTCAGCCCCCTCACTGCTGGGGTCACAGTTCTGCACTACTTTGTTTGGTTTAATATTTTACTATTTCTTCACTTACCAGGAAAGTGGGTTAGAGGGGAAGACATCCTATTGGGACTTTAGGTGAGAGAAGCATGGGAGAATGGGAAATAGAAGTATCCAGACAGTCCTAGAAACCTAGAAGAACATTATGATGGGCAAATCTGGGCTCAGGGGTCCTGCTTAAACTATGGTAGCATCCAAGGACAATACGTGCAGTAAACTTTGAACCCCTACCCAGATCTAGCTGATGGACAGGACATTCTCCACGGTTAAGTAGAGAGTGGGGTATGACT
This sequence comes from Acomys russatus, assembly GCF_903995435.1. Classification (NCBI taxonomy): domain Eukaryota; kingdom Metazoa; phylum Chordata; class Mammalia; order Rodentia; family Muridae; genus Acomys; species Acomys russatus. The sequence continues at coordinate 19,943,873 of NC_067157.1, read as the reverse complement.
TTCACATGAACTCTGGTGCCCCATTTTTGACCATGTCTTGTTCCCGACCCGCGGGTTCAGTTATTCGTGGAGTGGCGAGGAGGGTCATGACCTGTGAATAAAGAATGGACGAGAACAGAGACATGGGCCCAGGAAAAACTTGCTTATCAAGGGCCGTTTATTATAAGGGGGCATCCAAATTTATAATAAGCTTCTGAAAGGGCGGGGGTGAGAAGGAATGCAGTGGAAAGTTACAAAATCTTCTGGGCCAGGCCCAAGGACAGCAGGTGTGGAGTGGGGCGACTATACAGAAGTCTCGATACACCGAATGTTCTCTTTCTCAAGGTCAGGCTGGATCTTTGTGGTAGCCAGGCAGAATAATTATCTCAAGTATGCAGACAGCTGTGGCTTTCAGCCAGCAGGGCCTCTCAGCCACTGGGGCAGGTCAGGCAAGGTCCTATGGCTCCTGACAGTGTCTCCTTGATGGGGAGGCCTGGTGGCACTCAGAGTAAGGATAGCAGGCTACCAAGAAGAGACTTGATATTCTATGAACATATACAGAGGGAGGAGGTCCCGCTCAGTCACAGACATAGGGAAGGGGAATAGGGGGAAAGTGGGAGGGAGGGAGGAATGGGAGGATATAAGGGATGGGCTAACAATTGAGATGTAATATGAATAAATTAATAAAATATTAAAAAATATTTTATACTATGGTATCAGTTATATTACAGAAGTAAACATATTTTTCACAAATTAATGCATGTACACTTCAAAAATTTGTGTTTTGTTTCTGTGAATGTGAAATTAAATATTTAGCCAATGGTAAGGTGTATTCATGGGCACTCATCTTAACAGGCTAAAACGAAGAAGTATAGAGAGATCAAAAGTTTCATTTGAAATGCAAATAAAAAATAAGTTGGATGATTGAAAGAGAAATGATTTGATTTGTATGCCTAATATGATAAACCTAGAATATAAACAGTAATATTTACTCTAAACTTCTTTTCAATTTGTTCAGTGATTACATTAATATGGTTCAGAGAATAAGATAAATCAACAAAGGATTGAAGAGTGTTAAATCTGAGGCGTCTCCTCAGGGAGCCAGTTGAACTTGAAAGGGTTTTAGTTCTCATCTTGCAGTTGAGAGAATGATCTAGAAGAAAAGCTCAACCTTACACACATAGGGGCAAATGTATGCATATCACTTTTGGCAGTAAAAATTAAAATACAATAAGAAAAGACTACACAAAGAAAACCAGCAAGAAAAAGTATCCACTGTCACTATCCTTTTGTGAATAAGTGAACTCAAAACAGCAGTTTCCGTATATAACTAGAACTCAAATGTAGAGTCTCTACCATCTGATACCAACAGCACATATTGAAAAACTACAACAGAGTGGGACTAAGATTTGGACAAAAGACAGTGAGAAAAGTTGGTGATAAAGAAATGAGGTTGATCAAATGCCTGAAAGGCCAAGAAGACAAATGGCAGAGTGGCACACCAAAATATGGGATGAAGCAGAGCTCTGAAATCCAGAGATAAGAATGAATTATCGGGAGATGCTTTCTCTTCCTGGATGAGAAAAACAGACACTGAAATTTTAATGTGTGTCAGAGTGATGGTGAATTAGGAATGTTTCACACAGTCTCAGGCAGTTGAATACTTGGTCTACATTGGTGGTACTGTTTGGATGTTTGAGAGTGATGGACTTGTTGGAGAAAGTATGACAGGGAAAATGGCCTTTCCAAGTCTAAAGACTTCTACTATTTGTAATTTACTCTGCATCTTAGCTTCAGATTCGAGATTCAATCTCTTAGCTCTTAGCTCTCAGTTTCAGCATCAGTATCTGTTGCCTGTTGCCATGCTGTCCCCACTATTGTGGACATTGACTCTTGGCCATGGGGTTTTATCACAGACATAGAAACGGAAGTAACACATGGAGTGATACTGTCTCTCCATCATTGCCCATCCTGTATATACTTCCCCAGGGTGTGTGTGTGTGTGTGTGTGTGTGTGTGTGTGTGTGTGTGTGTGTGTGTGTGTGTAAATGATGGCTTGCATTATAAGCAGACAGTTCTATGCTATCACATGAAGTTTCACCTCCAGGAATGGTGTAACAATGATGTAAGTGGGCAATGTTGCCAGTGACTTGAAAAATCAAATGAAACTGCTTTAGGGGATTCACTCTATTTTCAGATTTAAGAATGTAGCTACAATGTTGTGAGCTAAGTCATCTTCACTTCAGTGGTAGACAGACATCTGCCTAGTACTCCAAAGGTTCTGGGGTCAATACCTTGCATTCCCCAAGTCAACCAATTAATCCAATTTAAAAAAGTTAAATGGATTAAAAATAACCTTGTGAGGGACAATTGAGGCATTCAGTTGAGGACTAGACTCACTAATCTACTTTTTGTTCTATCTTTCCTATATATTTCTGTATTTCCCTTTCAACCCATATTTCCAAACCAAAGAATGTAAGATAAAGGAAAAGAGAGACATCTCTGAGTCTAACCTTGTTTTCTCTGTAAATAAGACCAATAATAACTTGTAAGCAACTCCCATTGATAATAACACTCTATAACCCAAGAAAGCAACCAAAAACCTACCCAACCCCCTTAAAGGAAATGTTGGGGGTGGTCTGACGTATTTTGATGCTAATTACTGCTTCCTGTCTGTGTGACCTACCTTTTGCTTAATAAAAAGCCATTCCACCTGGGCAGGGTAGAGCTAGGTGGGGCTAGGAGAGAGAAAAATTCTGGGAAGAAGAAAGACTGCCATGAGAATAAAAAGGAGAGAGACCTGAAGGGACGAGAAGAATGCTGCCATGGGTTAGATGGAGGAGAAGCACATGGCTGGCATGGATGGAGAATCTGGCCCAGATAAAGAACATGAGCAAGTATATGGGATTATAGATGGGAGGTAGCTTGATAGAAGGTATTAGAAGCAGATGGCATGGGATTGAGACAGTGATCCCTTGCCTGCCACACTATGGGAGGTAGTTTAGAGGATTGATATCTGCCCTGCCCCAGATTAACTAAGGCTATTTTAAAATATAACAAGTGTCTGTGTCATGATTGATTGCTAGCCGGCCCTACTGATAATACTAATAATACAGATAATTTAAAAACAAGAAGGTGTTGTACTCTTAAGGTTTCTTCTGGCTGATTTGGGATGAATAATAAATACATTTGTAGGGGCCCTATTCAGGTAGCAAACTGTCTCTGTCATCTTCTCATTTGGAAAGCTACTAACCTGCACTGCTGGCATACTCAGGTAATCAAGTTTATTCCTTCTCAAGTCTCTGATGGGGTTGAAGACCAGGTAGTTTAGTTTTACAATGAAGCTTAGTTGTTTAAGGCTTGAGATATTTTTAGGTCTGCATAGATGTTTTAAGTTGACAATGACAAGATGTGATGGAGATTGATTTATATTCAGAATTTTAGATGCACCAAGATAGGAAAGATGTTTTATTCAAGGCTGTCAAATACAAATGGCCAAGACACTAACAATGTAACATTTATATAATTCCTGATTGTGTCATGGTTCTTCTTGCTATAGGTAGTTTATTGTATATATGTGTAATAATATAAATATATGTAAAAAATTAAAAAAATGTGTAATTAAAAAAAGAAGGTTAAGTGGTCAACTAGACTGATAACTGTATTCTAGCTAGGAATATGAAAAAGCTGAGAAAATGTCCCCTCCATCTTAAACACAGGGAGCTTTATAAGCCAAAATTTTCTCTTCATCATGACTTTCCTTCATCAGAGAGGAGAGGCCATAAGACCCACAAAACTGAAGCATAAGAAGAGTCCATGAGCTGAAAAGAAAAAATAGTAGCAGATAATTGAAAAAAGCTGCTTTCGGTGAATACACATTGAGAACATGAGATGGACGATGGGGTTTCACCTCCCCCCGGGACACCAGCAGGTATTTAATGTTCTTCAAGTGGTCTCAGACTCCAGGTGTTACAAAGGCTCATGTTAATGATCAAGGAATCCTGACTTTCTAAGCTTCCCACAGAACAATAACACCAGCTGCTATCAAGGCTGAAGAGCCCCATTATTCCTAGAGCACCCTAAAAGCTGTGACACTGAGAAAGTTCTAGGGCTATTCAGGAGCAGTGCCACCTGTGTGACAAATGAGGGAAATCCTAAGCCCACGGGAGAATTGTACCATTGGATGGCACTGTCATAACTGCTGGTGCAAAGAAGCAAAAGCTGTCAAAACTGGCCAAAGCCCAAAACTTGGGCACATTGCTGTCTGTGTTCAGTATGTATCTTGGTAGAACAGAAGGCTCTTGGTGACCACTGGCAACAAGAGGAAGAAGCCCCTTTGGTTAGAAAAGCATGGAGTGTGCTTTGGAACCTTCTACCTCTAGAAACAGAAATCTGGAGTCACTAAGAACAGCAAGTGTGTTTGCTGTCCCTGCGCTTCCACGAACAGCCGTCGTGGACTGAAGAAGTGGAGAAAGACTGCAGTCAGTATCAGAATAGAAAACATTTTACACACACACACACACACACACACACACACACACACAAAGAGAGAGAGACAGAGAGAGAACAACTGATGCCTAGAAAAGAAGGATCACAACCACAGTAGAAAGAGAGTTGATTCTCAGCAGAAATTGTTTGCTACATAAGCAGGTGATTCCCTTATTTCAAATTTCAGCAGAAACTAAAGAAAATTCTAGGACCACAGCGCAAGTTAAAAAAAGCAAAAGGTCACCTGGCATGGTGGCACACCACTTTATCCCAGCACTCAGGAGCCATAGGCAGGAGGATCTTTGTGTGCTCAAGGCCAGCCTGTTCTACAAATCAAGTCTAGGACAGCCAGAGCTGTTACACAGAGAAACCATGTCCTGAAAAACCAAGCCAAACCAAGCCAAACCAAACCAAACCAAACCAAACCAAACCACCAAACCAAACCAACCAACCAAACAAACAAAAACAAAAAACAAACCCCTAAAAAATAAAAAGAAAGAATGCAAAAGATGCTGATAGTTTGATAGATTTACCATACCCATTAACTCAAATGGAAAGTAAAGACACACTGAAAAAAAAAAAAAAAAAACAAAAAAAAAAAAACAATCAAATAGAGAACTCAAGATCTGTGGGACCTTTCTAAGTGTCTTAACATATGCTTACATTTAGAAACCCTAGTAAGCTGGTTTGGCAGAAAACACTCTTTCTCTAAGTACTCCAGAGGTAGAGGCCGAGGATGCTGGTCTCTTGGAGTTTAAGGACACACAGCCTGGTCTATATATTGAGTTTTAGGCAAGCCAGGTCTGTATAATGACATCTTATCTCAAAATTAACTAATGTTTTTAAAAACAAAAGCCACACAAAATGAATAAACAGAAAAACATCCACAGAATTTTAAAGGAGAGGAGAGGAGAGAAGAGAGAGAGAGAGAGAGAGAGAGAGAGAGAGAGAGAGAGAGAGAGAGAGAGAGAGAGAGAGATGGAGGAAGGAAGGGAGGGAAGGGGGAGGGAGAGAGGAGGAAGGTAGGGAGAGGGAGGGAGAGAGAGAGAGAGAACACCTTTTTGAGGTGAATAACTAGAAGGGTTATCAAAACTAAAAGAAACATAAAATGGTCTTTAAGTATGTGAAATATATAGGACTAAAATCTACAGTGTTCTAGAAATGGGAAAAATTACAGTAAACAGGAAATTCCTCTGTAATCCTTTTTTGATTATGGTAGAAAAAATTTTTTCCTAAAACAGTTGCCCTTAGGCAGAAGGGATTCTGGTCTTCGAGAGATATTTGCTGTTACTGAGGCACATTTGTGGTTATAAGGGCCTGATAGCCTCTAGGAGTTGGAGATCCAGGTTGCTAAGTTTTCTCATAATGCCCAGCACAGATTATGTTTTAGTCAATGTTCTATTGTTGAGAAGAGACACCTGGCATGGTGGCATGGCAGAGATTTAGTCCATTGTCGTCTTAGTGGGAACATGAAGGCACACAAGTAGACATGGTGTTGGAGAAGTAACTGAGAGTCCTCCAGCCGCATCCACAGGCAGCAGGAAGAGACAGACACTGGCCTGGCTTGACCACCTCCAGTGACTCACTTCCCCACACCTATCCTAACAAAGCCACACTTCCTAATCCTTTCAAATAGTGCCCTTCTGTGGTGAGCAAGCATTCAAATATATGAGCCTATGGAGGCCGTTCTCATTGAAAACCACCACAGCATCCTACAAGAGATAGAGCCAAGATTGTCAGGATACCAGTGCTATTACTACCTAAAGTCATAACCTCAGTGGGGTGACACTGCAGCTGTTTTTAGAGATGAAGCCATGTAATTTAAACTCTAAATTGTTATAGATATATGTGGCTCAAAGGTGCACAGCAAATACACAGAGCATGGTTAATTATAATTTCCACATAAGAGCTTTTAGAAAAATAGGATTAAAATGATACATTTTAAAACTCAAATGACTGAACTATATTGTATGAAATTCAAAATGTATCAAAGGCAGTTACAAGAGTATGTTCTGCATACTCAACACAGGAAATTCAAATTATTTATGCGAATCTTTTCCCTTTGGTTCCTCTTAAACATCAGGCTGGAGAATCTAGCAGTGAAATAAGAACAGGTTACCATAGAAGGCAGAAATATACAAAAGCACAACCAAAGGTCTTTATTCAAACATCACATTATTTTTAAAATTGATAGTCCACAATATCTGTAAAGAGAGGTAATAAAATTAAAAATGAAAAATCAATAGTCAAATAAGCAAATAAACTATTACAATTGAAATATAAAACAAACCATTTACAACAGCATAATAATTACAAAACTTTTACATAGGAAAACATGTAAGTGATCTTTGTTCGGAACTCTACAAAATACTGATTAAAAATAATTTAAAAACTAAGTTGAGAATTATACTGTGTATAGTAGATAGTAAGATACAGTACTGCAATATTAGAAACAATCTTTTAATTAATATATATCACTACAATGTAACAAAATCCATATAAAATATCAATGAGGCATTAAAAATTGTGAATCTCATCATCAACCTATAGAACATGTGAACAAATACAAAGACTCATAACCATACATTATGCAGAGAGAGAGAGACCTTGGAACACACAGTCCTAAATGGGATGTCTCCATTAAATCTCTCCCCTCAGACATGAGGAACCACATAGAAGAAGAAAAAGAAAGAGTGTAAGAGCCAGAAGGGATGAAGTGTACCAAGAAAACAAGGTCCTCTAAATAAACATAAGCAAAGCTCATGTAAACTCACAGAGACTAAGGCAGCATGCACAAGATCTGCATGGTTCAGTGCTAGGTCCTCTGCCTATATATTATGACTTCCATTTTAGTCTTTTTATGGGATTCCTGAATGTGTGAAAGAGTGGGTCTCTAATTTTGTGCCTGTTCTTGGGCTCTTTTCCTTCTGTTGATTTGTCTTACCCAACTTTTTGTGATAGTTTTTTTTTATCTTATTATACTTTATTTTGTTGTATTAAAAATATGAGTGGATGAATGAAAGCCTAGCCACTAGCGTAGAAGATAACAACTGAACTGTCACTTATACCTGCTGGGAGATGGAAAATCAGTTTTCTCTTACAGACTGACACCACTTATATAAACCATTCCAGCACAGGCTTTATGTTCAGGAGTAGTTGAAGAGTGGCTAACCAGCACATAATTTATGACTCTACAGGTTTTTCTCTTTGTCTGTCTGTCTGTCTGACTCTCTCTCTCTCTCTCTCTCTCTCTCTCTCTCTCTCTCTCTCTCTCTCCTCTCACTTGGTACAGTTTTGGGGGCTTTAAGTTTTTTTTTTTTGTTGTTTCTTTGTTTTATTGTTTTCTGTTTTGGATATGATTTTGTTTTGTTTTCTTGGTTTAGAGAGGTTTTGTTGTTGCTTTAGGACTTTGTTTTTGAGAAATTACTTAAAGTTTAGTGGTTAGGGAGGGGGAGAGGATCTGGAGGGACTTAAGGAAGGGAAGAATGTAATAAAATCTATTTGAATATGAAAAATTCTATTTGGTGTTCTGTAGGCTTCTTGTATGTTTATAGGCATCTCTTGAATATGAAAAATTTTAAATAATGAAAAATATAATACAGTTTTAAAACTTATTATGAAGCTTGTATAAAACTTGAAAAAAAATGATAGAGACTGCTACCTGCACTTCTGATTTACTCAGGTAATTAAGTTTTATTCCTTCTCAAGTCTCTGATGGGGTTGAAGACCAGATAGTTTAGTCTTACAATTAAGCTTAGTTGTTTAGGGGTTAAGATCTTTTTAGGTCTAAATGTTTTAATTTAATAGAGATGAGACATGATAGATACTGATTTACATTCAGAATTTTAGACTCACCAAGATAGGAAAGATATTGTCTTCAAGACTGCCAAATACAAATAGTCAAAACACTATGAATGTAACATTTATATAATTTCTGATTGCTTAATGGCTCTTCTTGCTGTATGTAGTATATTGTATTTATGTGAAATAATATAAATATATGTGTAACAAAGAAATATAATAAAATATTATTTAAAAAGTTGAAAAGAACTAAAAAGAACAAGTTGAAAAAAGAATTTTGATGACAGGTGAAGATTATTTGGCTTTATAAGTTATTATAAAACTATAAAATCCAAGCCTGCATTATTAATGTAAATTAGAACATGTATATTTCTTTCTTTTTTTAACATGTATATTTCTTAAACATGAGTATTTCAAGTATACACTCTCATTGACCACAATATTTTAGAGAATCAAAAGTCTAATCTCACACAACAGTACTTTCTGCAGGAGCCCCATATGTTGGCTGTTCCTAGATTCTGAATAAGCTGTAGAGAACCTGCATTCTGATTCAAGTTATAAGTCACTGAAGAACACATTTGTATTTGGGGTTATCCATAGATTTGCATATTTTATATAACATTATTTGTACTTGTTAAGATTAGAAAAAGATGAACCCACTTTGGATAAGCCTATTTTATCAGTTTCCTAAGACCTCAGAAGCATAGATATAAGACAACATATAAAACAAATCAAATCTCATGCATATAAGTAGGAAAGTAGATGTCCACACAAAAGAATTTAATTGAACACTATTAACAGTGTTATTCATGAGGACCTGAAAGAGAAATAATCAAGATAATCCTCATTGGTGAATGGACAGCACAGCATGCTATGATGATTACACTGTTTAGCAGTAATCTCAGTGCACATCCCAAGATGCTACCTCAGCTGTGTAAACTCACTGGACTCATGCACTATTTCATGCCACTGACATTTATTCTATGTGGGAAATTTCATTTTATCTATTATACCTGGAAAGCTTTAAAATTATTCATGTGTGTGTGTGTGTGTGTGTGTGTGTGTGTGTGTGTGTGTGTGTGTGTGTGTGTACGCGCGCACGTGTGCACGTATGCGTGTGATTTTGCTCCAATGTATATGTTGAGGCCAGATGATGATAACTTTGTGGTATTGGTTATTTTCTTCCATCTTAAGTTGGTTATAGGAATTGAACTCAAGTCTCTAGGTTTATGCAACAAGAACCTTGCCTGTTGACCTATCTTGCAAGCCAGTCCCTAAACTCTACATTTTTTCTTTATAGGGCAATGAAGACATTTAAAAGACTTAATCAGTTTAGTTATGTTTTATCTATATGTTTAAACTTCCCATTAATTTTCTGGGTGGACAAAATGTACTGGAGAGGTGTTTTGGTTTCTAAATGAAAGTAAAGTCCAATGCTTCACACTTCTCCCACAGAGAATATAATAATGGAATAAGAGTCAATACAGAAACCTTTTACCCTCATTTTGTACATGGAGATTCCATTCTATTTCATTTGGGGGAAGCTGTGCACACATCAGAATATCCAGGGTGGTTAGTATAACTTGAATTTCAAAGCCTGACGAGTGGGCTGAATGTGGAGGACATCAAGCTGTGATGTTAATAATCCTCACAGGTGATTCTAACTTAGCCAGCCTGTACCAGGAGAAATCCACAGTACTGAATGAAAGCTATCAGACATAAGTTCTCAGAGAAGACTAGCATTCGGGACTCCAAGCATGAAAATTCAGTAATGAGTTTCTAGATCGGACACAGGAGATCATGATCACCACCGGAGAACGTATGGTTAGTATTTAAGCATTACGCACAGTATACGGAAGAAACAGCATTCCCTAGCAATTCAACTCAAAAATTATCAGCACAATATGAGCTAATTATAGCTTTCCTGTTTCCAGGAAAAAACATTCTGACAAAGCTTTGTTTTGAAAAAAAATATTTCATATTCAATGCAATCAATAATGCCAACAAATATTCACTACTTTTGCATATAAAGTTGTGGAAAGTGGTCAGGAAAATAATATTTTCCTTGATTTTTAGGAAATGAAATGTTTTTTTCTAGCTTGAAGGGTAAATAAATACAACATGAATAAACAGATTCTGTTGGTTATGAGAGAATTTGAGTATCTCTTATGTTTTAGTATTGATGGTACTCAAATGTTATATGTATTAAATTAATTTAAAAACATGAAGTATGAAAGTTTTTGACTGATATTATATTTTATGCAGAAATAACGTCCCTTAAATAGCACTTGGTGGGAATAATGAAATAGCAGTTTCCCTAGATTTCCATGCTTGGGAGCACTCCTGTCTAGAAAGAATTATTTATACATCCAAAGTAAATTTGCATTAGAAGCAATTAACTTTCCACAGAAGGAACAAAGCCAAACGGAGAATGAAAAAATCTTTCCAAAAGGCAGAGAATATATACTTAAAATTTACACAAGTGGAAAAAGTTGGGCACACAAAAGACTACAAGAATGATGTGAATAATATTGCTGAGATGACAGCACATCAGGGGTGGTCTTACAGATAGCCTGTTTGGTAGAGTGTTCATAATAAGTTGGAAGAGACAAGAATTATGTGTCCATAAAAGTTTATCTTGAATCTTGAATACTTAGATAAAGAATGTAGAATTCCTTTCATCTCAACTTGAAAGAGGTTATCTCTAACCTCAGTGAAAATACATTTAACGAATAATTCTCTTTCCAGGAAATAGAAAAACAATGCATCCAGAGACAGACTTTCATTCAAATGTCTGCTTTTGTACATGTAACATTCAGTGTTCATGGGTAGACCTTATCTGTTCATGGAATTAATGTTTATGAAATAAAGCTTGCTGAGTATGTCAGGGACCTAAGGAGTCCTGACCATGTACTGGCAAGCTTAAAGAAAACTTGTGCAATCTTGGACAAATTACCTAGGCTATGATACTTTAGTATCATCAAAATAACATGGTAACCAGATCTACATGACAATTCTTTTTACAAGAAATAAATGGAGCAACATATATATTTATCAGAGATTACTCAACAGGCTCACTGCAATATATTTATAACAGGAGTATCAAGTATGAATGGATACTATTGGTTTTAAGAATAATACACCTAACAATTCTAGTTATAGATTATTGGGGTAGTTAGTAAATAATTTTTCTCCAACAAAACACATTTATGGTGTATGATCCCAAAAGGCTTAATTCATTGTAGAGAATTCCAAGACCATTATCTGGATATCTTGTTAAAATGATATAAAAATTACTTTTACAGGAATGTGCCAAATTTTTCTAAACTACTATCAACATTGTTGACATAAGAAAGGCAATTAAATAGTATTCTCTTAAGTGAGAATAACTTCTATAACTTTTTTATTTGGCAAGTGTGTGTGTGTGTGTGTGTGTGTGTGTGTGTGTGTGTGTCTATGTTGTATTCTGATTGCTATAACCACTTTCACCTGCCCCTCCCAGCAAGTCCCTTCCACGCTTCATGTCTTTTCTTTATAGCCATAATTAATTACTTTGAAAAGTTGGGGAAAGAAGCATATTGTACTTATTACTAAGGGAGTAGTATAGAGAGGGGGAGAGTCTTTATTACAGATCTTCAGAAAGTTTGTCTTAGTCTTACCAGAATTTTATCTCCTCTTCCCATAGCAGAGTTCAAGAGCTGGAGGGAAAGAAAGAAAGATGCCAACCATAGGCTCCTAATGTGAATAGGACAGGAGGAAACTCTTTGACTTTTTGTTGTTCTGACCCAGTCATAACTATGGAAATATGAATGGGAGTCGTGCTACATGGGTCTTCAGAAAAGTCTAAGAACTGTGTAATGATGAACGTGGTAAGTATTAAAGTTAGTTAATGCCTATTCCTCGAAATCAGTGTCAGGAGAAGGGTAGCTGTTGTCTCCATGTCTGTAATAAAGACAAAGGTCATATCTGGAGATAATACCACATGAATTCAAGAAGAACAGTGTTTGAGAAGCTGTTAGGTCTCAGTCCATAGCAGGGGACTTAGAGAGCAGAGAAGACAGTGAGTGGAGAAGTCTGCAGGGTGCATGTGTGGAGCTCAGTCTAACTGCTTCCTTCTTGGCATTTAACACCACCATACCCCATTCTTCCTCTTGACAAGACGTTTTAGGATATTATTCTTACATAGAAAAGGATAAAGTTATGTGACTGGCAGGAATAGAGGTGGAACAGACTTTCTTCCTAGGCGAAATACACAAGACTCAGAAAGACAGCATTATATGCTTCCTGTTAATATGTAAAATCCATAAAAACAGAATAAAGATGGGAAAGTAGAGAAAAAGTTGAATACGTAAGTGGGGGATAAGTTAGAGCAATAGGGGGTTGAATGCAGCCAAAGCACATTATATTCATGGCATGCAGGAAAATATCATAATAAAACACATTGATTTATTCACTACATGCTAATTAAAAACAAAACAAAATATTGTAATCAGCTATATTCCTGCAGTTTTTACTTTCTTTTCTCTCTCTACTCTCTTTTAGAAAAAAATATATAAGAAAACACAGGATTCGAATGTTTTTTTCCTGAAGTTATTTATTCAACAACTTAATCTAGATCTGATGCTGTTGTTGATTTGTCATGTCACAGGGAACAACAGAGAGAAATCTTTACCTAAATTAACACTAGTTTGAGGAAGATGGGTGGATAATGAATATGACAGACATTAAAAATATATGAGAGCTAAGAACAAAGTAATAAAAGAGGCAGGAATATAAAACATTATATGTATGTTAGTGATTTAAAAAATAGATGTTGAGGTGCAGAAAGATCTCACTGAGAGAAAGGTGCTGAGCCAAAACATGAAAAATGGTAAGGATGAGGACAGTGCTGGAAGCGGAAAGGGTAGGTGCAAAGTCCCTGCAGAGAGGCCGCATGCTGTAGAGTTGGGGTGTCATAGTCTGTTCAGGATGCTATAGAAAAGGAACATGAGCCGGGTGCTTGGTAACAATGACAAGTCCCTCTCCAACCTGGAGGATGGGCAGTACCAAAGTCAAGGGATTAACATGTTCAGCCTCTGGCAAAGGCCTTCTTCCTCATCATAAATGAACTAAAGGGATAAAGAGCTCTCTGGGGCCTGTCTTTGTAAGGGCATGAAACCCTCTTAGGAAGACGCTGCTTTGTAGCCTAACAGTATCCCAAGAGCCCCACGCCCTAATAGCATCACCTTAAGAGCTAGTATTTCAATAAACAAAGTATTCACTATACTTGTGTGCCTCCAAGTTTTTATGCAAGTTAATAACTTCCCACTCCCTTTTCAATTTCAGATATAAACAGCCGGAACAAATCATGTATGTGATTTCATGTACGTCTGGCAATTCAGGGCTCAAAAACTAAATTTATATTAGAGCTCCTCCTAGTAGGTGAGCCCTATGAGTGTCTAGTGAAGAGGGTTTCCCTGGAATGCATATCTTAGTTTTCAGGATACAGGCTGTCTTTGGACTTTCCTGGTTATCCTGATACAGTGTATAGCCTTCTTTGCCCGTCAGGCTGTTGCGTGTCTCATAAAAGAAATAGATCCAGGGTTATTTTTTTTTCCCAAGGAAGTGTATCATGATTAGTGTATTTCAAGAGGTGATTACATATTGATCTTCTGTCTGATTTTTTTAAAAATAAGCATAAGCTCTTTGCTAAGGTGTAAGCTTTTCAGAAGCCCTTCATGCTAATTAAAGACAGCCTTGGTTTAATGCCATTTCCCTATAAACATTACCTAGAGTAGGGATCTATGCCACAAAGCAGCTGCTCCCAACAGCAGCATTTCCAGAGGTTTATGAGAGCCTTAATTTATGGAATTTTATTTTAAAGATTGCATTGTATGCAGAGACTGTAAAGTCTGTTTTCCATCTCCCGGTGGAAACATATAGTCACTGAAGTTTGAAATATCTTAATCTCAAAGAGTCATAAAATGGCCCACACAGGGACTGCATGAGCTGACAGTGTTTCTGATGCCGTGAAAGTCAGATTGGCTGCAGCAGAGAGTTTGAAAGAGAACACAGCAGCTTTCTGTTCTAGTTCCTAGAATACCAAATGCAGTGGGAATCCAACATAATACAGAAATAATTAAAATATAGTTCCAACTTTCCAGTGAAAACAAGCAGTTCAGTTTGGGTGTTGTAAGATATTTGATCACACTATAAACCCAAGATTGCCTTATTTACTGGAAAACCCTGTTTCTAGTTGTGGTGTGGTGAAGCCCTAGCATACACCTTTAATCTAAGAGCTTTCTGCTTGAATATTGTATACAGGGCTAAACAAAGTCAACCATAGATTAAGAGACAGAGCAAGCAACTAGTTGGAAGGAAGGGAACATAGAATTATTAAGGAAAAAATCATAGAGAGTAAGAAGTCAGGAGGACAGATAGAGAGATGCACAGGAAGTAGAAGGGGGGGACATTCACTTGGAAGGAAGTTGTTTGAGATGATGTGGGTTGAGTTGGAAGGTCAGCTGGGTGCTTTCTCTGCCTCTCTGGGCTAGCAGGCTTTCACTCTAGCATCTGGCTCTTGTGTTTGTATTGGTAAAATCAAATTATTGAGATTTTGTTTAAAACATCATTTGGGGATGTAGACTGTAACTTGGGAAAACAAAGCTATGCTTTTTATTGATGTCATGACACAGGCAGTCAATAATAATACTACGCTTTGGGAGAAAATAATGTGGTAAAGGAATGACAGATGTCCAATAATTTACTTTTAGTCATAGCTACAACAGGACATGTTTGAAGTGGAGGCTAATTACACTTTGTCATAGAAGGTACTTTGTATAAAACTCAATAATTTATGAACTTGCTAAAATTGTGTTCCCATGGGACTTGGTAGTCTAGGCATGCACTTGCAGCTATCCGAGATACTGAGACAGGAAGTTTGCAAGTTTCACTACACATCCCACCTGCAGAGCTACAGAGTGAATTCAAGGCCATCTTAAATAACTCAGTGGGAACCTGTCTCAAAATAAAAAGGGAAAATGAGTGTGTAGATATATTTCATTGGTAGAGATCACTTGCCCAGCAGATGCAAATCCCTGGCTTTAATCCTCTGTACTAAAAAAAGTGAAAAATTATGTTCCTGTCCTTAAAATTGGAGGGGAAAAAAAGAAATGTATGAAAACAGTAGTGAGAGAGCACTAATGAAGCAACTACATGTAAGACACCAATTAAAAATGTATAATATATATGGAAGAGTTCTGCAGCTATTATGTTTTTCATTTTCTTCTTAACTGGCTTTCTAGTAGGTATTAGCTTAGAGAAAAGCGTTCTTTTTTAGCACTTCATGGGCAGGCAGTATTATATTATATCTAATCCAGAAAGTTTAATGCCCAGAATGGAAACACATTTAGGTAAACTATTAAATACCACTGGTACCCTGATATTTCTCAGACCATGTAAAATGGAAGCTTGCAACAAAAGCAAGGCTCTGCAGTTTCCAAGAGTGTCAGATGATTCTAAGTCAAGGATGCTTGGGAACCATGAATTATACACCGTTCCTCGTTGTGACATGACCATCTTTTTTTCTTTAGTTCTGTCATCAATGTGTTGCTCCTGTATGAACATTAAAAATACATTATATTTGATTTTTTTTTAGTCTTTAAATCACTCACATATCCCTAGCTAAAGTCACTATAAAATCTGAGGCCAGTGAAAACCATGTGATAATTTGCTACTGTTTTGTATGATAAATGAGGACAGAGTATGAGAGGGATAAGGTGACTTGGGTTGGACCTCTGGTGGGCTGGGAACACTGGGATCCTCACTTACTTGCATTCACTTCCCTGTGTTCCATTTAGTGGGTCGTAGAACAAACTAACAACAACAACAAAAACAAACAAACATATGAAAAACCTAAAACATGTTTATGGTCATTGGAATAGTTCTCTCTAGGAGTGTCTAGAAGAGGGGCAATGAACAGCTAAACAATAGGAAACAATGTCAAGACCAAAAAGCCAAGAAATCCCAGCCTCTTGTTTTGGGGTCAAATATATATATATATGTATCTTCTCAAAGTCTGTCCTAGAATGTTTATCAGTTAGCAAAGACCTTGCCCCCGCAAGGTTTATGGTTTTCTAATTGTGTTCTTTTCTAATCCTTTTAGAAACCCAGCATCTGTGCTGTGTGCTCTGAAGAGGATGAGGGGAGATGGGCATGTGCTTTCTCTAATCCACACGTCTATTTCCCTTCTCTTCAGTCCTGTTGATGCAGATGCGGGTTACTGTCTGGGGTAGACGCTGGTAGAAGTTCCTGCTATGGTAGGAGCAACTCCTCTTTTGTCTTTTCTCATTCTTCCCACTTTAAATGACTCCACCCTTCACACTTTAACAAGCTGCCGTCTTGACACATTGCTTTATACCCATGACCAGGAACTATCTGTTATTTGACATAAGGATCCACAATTCTAATTCCCTAGGGTAACTGATAAAACTTTGTTTATTCCTGTTTCTGTCAAATCTTATCAAGTGAAACCACCAGAAAGATATAAAATCTTTACACTTTTGTTCAAATCCATGAACTCATATCCACCAACCTGAGTTAATAAAGTTTTCCTCCTTCATGAAGTCTAAATGCACAGGAGACACAACTTTTCACTACTTTAAATTCCCTGCATTTCATTATCCATAATTACTTTTTTTGTTGTTGCTTGTCATATCCCTATACTTTTCATAATACTATGTAAACTCCCTTTGCTGATCAAACAAGTACCTAGAAATCCCATATTTATTAAATCAAAGAATTCAATAACTGCCTTATTTTAGAAATACAACTCTACATCTATCTCATAAAATTAATTTACATGCTCATATTTTAAAAGAAATACTGTAAAAGCTTTGAATGTTTTCAAACCTACTTTATTTTCGGTTCCTTAGTGCTTCTACCTCCCTCCCAAACCACCTACCCCAGGTAGGAGAGACAAAAGGCTAATAGGAACAAGAAAAGTAGACCTCTTTAGACTCAGTTCTCTGAAACAATTCCACTGGTCTTGTCGGCAGGGTTCCAGCAGACTCAATAAACAGCAAACCAGCAAGCAATTCAGCCGAGGTCAATGCAACCACAGTTGCTGGAGCCAGGAGCAACAGCCAGAACCTGGAGCAGCAGAGGCCTTGAAGTGGCCACTGGAACTGTTCTCTCTAGGAGTGTCTTGAAGGGGAGCGATGAACAGCCAGAAAACAGCAAATGATGCCAAGACCAAAAAGCCAAAAAGACCCAGCCTCTTGTTTTGGGCTCAAATATATATATCTCCTCTCATGGTCAGTACTAGGATGTTTATCAGTCAGCAAAGGCCTTGCCTCTGCAAGAGGCACTTCCTCTTCTAGTGGACAGCATCATCTGTTCTCTCACAAGCCCATTTCCACCGCAAATCCTCCCACAAGTCTGCTTCCCATCCCACATTTGAAATTAAAACAAAAAAAGTTTACATCCACTATAAAATACTTTCTGATCTTTTATTTATAGCAAAAGAATCTAATGAGTTAACATGGCAAAATAAAATGTAAGGGTCAAATGCTACAGTCTCAAACATGTTTTTATAGTATTTAGTAAACAAAAAAAAAAATCATAAAGTTACTGGTATTTTTCTATCTTCTTTTAAGACCACATATTAGTTGACCTTGTTATTTGGAAAAGATAATGTCAGGCTGAATAACAATCTCAACTAGATGTCTATAGTCTAGACCTTATCCTAAAGTTTGATGTCAAGGTACTTCAAAGAGCATTTGTAATTGCAAGACAAAATAGTCTCTTTTAATTAAGAGAACAAGCATGAGTAAATTTATAAAAAGAAAGAACGAAAGAAAGAAAGAATATTGGCATTGGTCACACTTTCGGCTCACCATCCTAGTGAACATCGATTGTCATTCCAGAAATGGAGGTATAGGGGCAGGGAAATTGTGAGTTGGCCATCAACCGGGCCTCCATAGTGAGCCCTCCTCAAAGCCAAGCTCACCAGCGTTCAGTAAGTAAAAGAAGCTTTTTACTTCTTTAACTTACTCTGTCATGGCTATGGAATATATTCAGCAAAGTATATTCTACTTTTCATGCCAAGCATAACACTTGAGCACTTTCAGAAGGGGAACATATCTGCTATAAATACCCAGTAAAGAAAAATGATACTTATTAGTTGTTATGTTAGATGTTCCTCAATGTTCAATGTCTTGTGTGGTATAAGCCTATCACAGATAGGCAGCCACTTCATTTATTTGATGAAAATTCTCTTCTGGTTACTGTAGAGATTGTTATCTGCTAGGTCATGGTCTGGAGTAGTATGGGAAAGGCAAACCTGACCTATAATACTGTGAAGGTGTTTAATATTTTTTCCTGAAATTTAACTCAATCTCTAGAGTTCTAAAATGTCCTAATTACTTAAAAATTTCATTATCTTCTGTCATTGAAAAATGTGTTATGGCTTTTTTTCACCGCAACAAAGAAGATTACAAGCCAGGAAGGGAGATGAAATATTTCCCATTGGTAAAATTTCCTTTCCAATGTGTAACTGTGTTCATCTGTATAACAGGGATAAAATAGAGTTAGGGTTGTATTCTTTAGTTCTTCCTGTTTTGTGGCAAGAACTTTAGGAAGCAGATAATTTCAAATACTCTTACTATACCTGGCTGTGGTCCTCCTGTTTGGTTTTATTTGTTGCATTTTTTTTTTCAGTTTTAGCTTACTGGGGCCTTCAGCTAGTGTTTCTAATTAAAGAATACTTAGATTTCATAGGCAAGAGCCTCCCTGTCTCATTCCCTTGGTTGCTGTCATCCTGCTTATTCTGTTCTCAGCTCCCTCGTGTCTTTCTGTCTCTCATACTGTTTTACTGGGTAAGTTAAACTCCTGTCATTTTCAATTTTGTAAACAGTCTGCCTATTAACTTCTCCATCCTTGGTCTTTGTTTCCCATTTGTTCTGAGTAGATTCTCCTGCCACTTTCAAATTTTAGGCTATGTATTCTGATTTTTGACTCATCCCTCTTCCAGCTTGGACAATTTTTTCCCCTGAATACCCCTTCTTTCATATCTTTCATCAGTTTTCCTTTTCTACGATGTCATTATGGCCTTGTGATAATACTAAGATGACAGAAAAGGATGTATATGATTTCAAGCAACTCTAATTAAAATATACAGAGAGATACACACTGATAAAAATGGGTTTGGGTGAATGATGGAGTCCATTAAAGAACCTCAGGGTATGTGGCAACATGTTGGAGGAAAATATCAGTGATTTCACATAAAAAGTATCAGTATATGATGGAGGCACAGAAACATACACACACACACACACACACACACACACACACACACACACACACACACAGAAAGAGAGAGGGAGCAAGGAAGGGAGGGAGAGAGGGAGAGAGAGAGAGAGAGAGAGAGAGAGAGAGAGAGAGAGAGAGAGAGAGAGAGAGAGAGAGAACAGAGACTAACAGACTAAGGTCTCTTTTAAGATCATATATCCATAAATTTTACATTTAAAATGTTCAACTACTATATCTACCTAGAGTTCAAGCTTCCATCAATATGATAAAAAGCATTCAACCCCCACACCAACAATGGCACCAGAGTTACATGAGAAACAATCTCTCTCTCTCTCTCTCTCTCTCTCTCTCTCTCTCTCTCTCTCTCTCTCTCTCTCTTATGCTCAATCTCATACTCAGTAGTGTGCTCTGCAAAAAAAAAAAAAAATAGTGTGCTCTGCTTCACAGCCTAACTTACAATTATTTTATTCACATTATTGCTTCCCTACACCATATCCCTTTTCTTCAGCCCATCCCATAGACCACTTGTCATTAGACCAGCATAAAATGAGATTGACAGAAAAACAAAAATTCTGATTTTAATTGCTTACTATGTTCATTAGAAGTTTTACTATGTACAAATACATGCACAGCATAAGTAGCTATATGGGCATATGTACATATATATACATATACATACAGACATGAAATTCTATAGACCAAACATATTCCTTGAATTTAGTTTGTCTTAGTTTCTTTTCTTTTTTTATGTTTACTTATCATGATCAAAAAGGGAAAATTTTCAGTCAAATCATTGAAGTTTCTTTATATTTTATACAAAAACTTTTTTGATAAGTCTTATAAAATTCATATATACTATTGTTTCTACTTATGGTTAGTTTACTTTCTACATTAAATTTATTCCATTGTTTTAATGTCAATTAATTTGCCTATTCTCTGCTTTAATCCATTTCCCTGTTTTCTATTTTCACAAATTTTCTCTTTAAGCATTGTGCTTCAACAGTGACACAGGTACTAAGTTTGGAGTTATCAATTTGCCTGCCATTTGTACAGTGAGTATTGTAGGTTACTTTTTCAGTACAACGTTAGCCTCTAACATCTTTTCATGTTTAAGAACCATGCATTTGGTTGTAACTCCTTTATTGATGCTTTACTGCTGATTTTTAATGAGTTTGTGAAGGGCCTTTGTCTTGTATATTATTAATAACCTATGATGCTACTATAGGTGATAAGAAAGTTCTTCTAGTTTGAAACTTACTTCTTTGCTATTGACAAATCTAAATTTCCAACTTTAATGCAATAAAATAAATATTTTTGAGATTATAAATTTAAACCTCTATATTTTTCTGAAGGAGATTCTCACTATTAGTAATACTGTCCTGTATATTTTATAATACTTAAACCATCTTTTTCTGTTTAAGTAGATTTGCAATTAATTTTTGCTTACATATTCATTACTTTTGAGTATTCATTAATTTTGAATTACGGATTATCAGCCATTTCAATGCTGCATCTAATAACTAATTCATTATTCTTCCAAGAATATTCTAATGTAAACTTGTTGAAAATAATGTATTTATGAAAGCATATTGCTAATATTCACGTGGTTCATTTGCTTTATTTATATTTTCGTTTTCTTTATGTATATGAGTGTTTAACAACATGTGTGCTTGTGCAACATGTGTGTGCTTGGTTCACATAGAGATCAAAAGGGGATATCAAATCCCCTGGAACTGAAACAAGGGCTTCCAGTCATATTTGGGTATAGTAAATTGGACCCAGGTCCTCTGCAAGAGCAACTAGGGCTTTTAATCATCATGCTCTCTCTATGGCCTCCCATTCTTAGAGGCCATACTTACTAGATTATTGGTAGAGTCAGGAGCTTGACCAGATATGCTAGACTGGCCTTGAATTTGCTGAGATCTTCCCATCTCAGTCTTCCAAACACTGTGACTACAGGTGCACAGCACGTATGGTTACAAATACATTTCCTTCGCATGGGTGCTGACACTTCTGCCGTCCTGGCCAGCTTGATTCAGTCTTCGAAGCATCACCACCATGTACTTCTTTTTGAAGAGCCTACTTTACTCAGGGCCGAACATCAAAATTCTTGCTGGTTAATTGTTCATCGGACTATGGACCCTTAGTATAACTAGTATTGTTCATGGATGTAGGCCATGTAGTAGCAAAGTAAGTGGGTAATGGGACAAACGTAAATTCTCTAGGGAAGAAAACACTCTTCTTGCTCAGAAGCAATTAAGTGCGAATAGCTCCTCAGCTAGTACTGAAACTGGGCCAATAACCTTTGGCTGTGTATATTATAGTTTCTGCTGGAAAACATACCATAATATTAAATTGTCACCTAAATATGTATCTTTCGTACCACAAGATTAGTACGGCACTCAATATTTATCAGAGAAGCTTCTTTTTGTAGTAGTCAGTAATTAATAGAAATCCAGAAATGGCCAATGTGCAGAGAATAAAAAAACTTAGGAGTGCTCATCCCGAAATGGAACATCTGTGTTGTACTCCTTCTTCCCAAAGCTCAGAGATGATCACAGAAGAGAAGATAGGAAGATGGAAACAGCCAGAGATAGTGGATAATTGTAGAGAAATGCTATTTGGATATGGGAGAGCTGTTGCACACAGGGACATGCAATGGGTGTGACTGCACACATGACCCATTTAGACAAAGTCAAACTTTGACGGAGAAAGGAGTCAGATATTTTTTCAAAATTTTATTTTAAATGCCTTTTAAGATAATAGGCTTCCATACTTTAAAAACTACACTCTTCATTCTGGCCAGTACTCATCTCTGCCATCTCCTACTCCCTCCCTTCTGAACCATTTTCAAATCCAGAACTCACCCTCTTGTCTTTCATTTAAAGATGAAATAATACATAGAAAGAGCAAAAGTGCTCCTTCAATTATGAATTACCATTTTCATTTTAAAAGTATAATACTACCTGACCATGATAAAATACAATTATAACCTAGTGAGCTTTAGCCGCAGTTGTAACATAGTGGAATGCACGCATGAAGCCCTTGGCCATACTATCGAGAAAGGCCAGTGAGCGTTTCAGGCTGCCCAGGTTTTGCACTGTATGGTGTCACCTCAGCAGGAAGCATGCCTTTGCTGTAGCATGATTGAAGCCTAGGTGGTAGGAGCAAAGTGTATGAGACCCTGATCTAGTAGAACAAACTCTAGAAGCCGTGAAAATTCATGCTGTAAAGAGAGTGGTCAGGAATCGAGTCATTGCTCCTCCCTAGTAGAACAGACTTTAGAAGTCATGTTACAGAGGAGGTTGGACATGAATAGAGTTCTCAGGAAAAATAAAATCACAGTGAGCAATCCTTGCAAAAGTAACCCTTAACAAGAGTGAACATTTATTGCCAGGTAAGACTTCCGTGTATTCATTTACTCTGCTGTGTTAAAATGAGAAGAATAAGACACAGCAGTCAATTTTCTTCCCTCTTAAAATAACTTTTGTTGAGTTCCTTCTATAAAAATGTATTATATTTATATAATGCATTCTACTTCCTGTAATATCCCCACCTAATCTCATCTGTTTTTCACCCTCATTAAGCAACTCCTCGTTCCTTCACCACCTACTGCCCCCTCCTCCCTGTTTGAACCTCTCATTCCAGTTGCTCCCCTGCCCCCATCTATCCATAACTATCCTATTTTCCCTACCTGGGGAGATCCCCTCTCTTCCAAGTACTCTACACCTCTGTGGTTATTTAGATTATATCCTGCTTATTAAAAATTTAAGAGGTAATGTCCATCCACATTTTAGCAAATACATTCCATATTTGTCTTTTTGGCCGAGGTTATCTCACTCTCAATATTTTTCCAGCTATATCCACCTACCTGTGAGTTACATTATGTATTTTTTGAAGAGCTGAATTATATTTCATTGTGTACCATATATTATTTATCCTGTTGGCAGATATCTAGTATGTTTCCAGTTTCTGGCAATTACAAATATATCATCATTTAACATAGATCAGAAAGTCTCTCTGTAGTAAGATATAGACATATAGTCTGTTTCCAGATTCTGCCTATTATGAATATATCATCAACGATCAAAAAAGAGAGTGTCTCTGTAGTAGGATGTAGGGTCCTTTGTGTACAAGTGAAAAAGTGGTATGACTAGATTTTGAGGTAGATCTATTTCTAGTTTCCTGAGGAACCACCACACTGGTTTCTGGAGTAGGTGTACAAGTTTGCTTTCCCAAAGAGCAATGAATAAAGTTTCCTCTTACTGCACATCTTTGCCCGAGCTGCCATTTGCTTTATTGATCTTGGCCATTCTGATTGGTGTAAGATACAGACTCAAAGTAATTTTAATTTCATTTCCCTGGTGACTAAGGATGTTGAACATTTCTGTAAGTGCTTCTCAGCCATTTGCGTTTGCTCATTTGAGAATAATCTATTTAGGTCTGTAAGGCAGTTTTTAATTGAGTTATTTGTTTTCTTGTTATGCAGTTTTTTTTAAAAGTTCTTTATATATTTTAGATATTGGCCCTCTATTGGATATGTAGTTGGTAAAAAAAATCTTTCCCCATTCTGTAGGCTGCTACTTTGTCTGAATAACTTTGCCTTATAGAAGCTTTTCAGTCTCATGAAGTCTCATTTGTTAATTTTTGTTCTTATTGCCTTTGCTATTGGTGTTCTATTCAGGAAATTGTCTCTGTGCCAATGCATTCAAGGCTATTCCTCATTTTCTCTTCTATCAAGCTCGGAATAGATGGCTTTATGTTGAGTTATTTGATCCATTTGACAGTGAGTGTTCTTCAGAGTGGTAAGTATGGACCTATTTGCCTTTGGCTTCAGCTATTTAGTTTTACCAGCACCATTTGTTGAATATTCTGCTTTTATTCCAATGTGTATCTACAGCTCTTTATTTAATAAACCAGGTATCCACAGGTGTGTAAATTTGTACTTGGATCTTCAGTTTTATTCTGTTAATCAGTGTGCCTGTTTTTATGCCAATATCACGCTGGGTTTGTTACTATAGCTCAGTAGTTCAAGTTGAGGTTGGGGATAATGTTTCTTCCTGCATTTCTCTATTCTTCAAGAGTGTATTGGCTGTCTTAGCATTTTCAGTTTGCATGAGAAGCTGAATGTTGTCTTAAGATCTGTAAAGAATTGTTTTAGAAAGCGCCAGATAGATTTCCAAAGTGGTTGTACTAGTTTGCATTCCCACCAGCAATGAAGGAGTGTTCCTCTCTCCCCACATCCTCGCCGACATGTGGTGTCATTTGAGTTTTTGATCTTAGCTATTCTGATGGGTGTAAGATGGAGTCTCAGTGTCGTTTTGATTTGCATTTCTCTGATGACTAACAAGGACGAGCATTTCTTTAAGTGTTTCTCGGCCATTTGTTATTCCTCTGTTGAGAATTCTCTGTTAAGTTCCAAGCCCCATTTTGCAATTGGGTTGTTTGGTTTTGTGGTGTTTAATTTCTTGAGTTGTTTATATATTTTGGATATTAAACCTTTGCCAGATGAAGGGTTGGTGAAGATCTTTTCCCATTCTGTAGGCTGTCGTTTTGTTCTCTTGACAGTGTTTCCTGCCTTATAGAAGCTTCTCAGCCTCATGAGGTCCCATTTATTAATTGTTGACATTAAGGCCTGGGCTGTTGGTGTACTGTTCAGGAAGTTGTTTCCTGTGCCTATGTGTCCCAGGCTCTTCCCCACTTTTTCCTCTAACTGAATTAATGTCTTCCTCAAGACCCAGCCATCCCACTCCTCGGAATATACCCAGAAAATGCCCTACCACACAACAGGGACATATGCTCAACCATGTTCAGAGCTGCTTTATACATAATAGCCAGAACATGGAAACAGCCTAAGTGTCCCTCAGTAGAAGAATGGACTAAGAAACTGTGGTACATTTACACTATGGAATACTACTCAGCTATTAAAAACAAGGAATTCCCGAAATTTGTGGACAAATGGATTGATCTAGAAATTATCATAATGAGTGAGTTCACCCAGAAGCAAAAAGAGACAAACGGTATATATTCACTTATATCAAAACACTAGTCCAAGGGATATGTACCATGAAAATCTTTTTTTACCAAGAAAGTGGGTCAGAGGAGAGGACATCCGATTGAGACTTTAGGCTAGAGTAGCATGGAAGAATGGGGAAATAGTAGGACCCACAGGGTCCTGGAAACCTACAAGAAGAACTTTATGACAGGCAGATCTGGATCCTGGGGTCCTCCTCAAACTAAGGCACCAGCCAAGGAGAATATAGGCAATAAGCTTCGAACTCCTACCAAGACCTAGCCGACGAACAGGATATTCTCCACCGTTGAGTGGAGAGTGAGATCTGACTCTCACACGAACTCTGGTGCCCCTTTTATGACCACGTCCCCTGGATGGGGAGACCTGGCGTCACTCAGAGGAAGGATAACAAGTTACCAAGAAGAGACTTGATATTCTAAGAGCATATATAGGGGGAGGAGGTCTCCCTCAATCACAGACATAGGGGAGGGATAAGGGGAGAAGTGGGAGGGAGGGAAGAATGGGAGGAAACAGGGGAAGGGCTAACAATCGAGATGTAATATGAATAAATTAATAAAAAAAGAAAAAAAAAGAATTGTTTTAGAGTCTTGGTGGTAATTGCATTGAATCTATAGATTGCTTTTGGTAGGATGGTCATTTTTACTTGATTAAACCTACCCATCCATGAACATGTAAGATCTTTTTTCAGTGCTTTAATGTTTTTTATATCATAAAAGTATTTCAATTGCTTGATTATGGTAAGTTTCCCAAATATACTGTATGGTTTTTTTTGAGGCTATTGTGAAGGTATATAATCCCTGGTGAAATGGAAGGTAATTATGTCTCTCAAAAGAAAAAGGCCCAAGTGACATCTGTCCTTGGTTTAAGATGTGTTTCTTGGATAGATCAGCAGGATGTTCCCTGTTTTCATATCCAACCTGTTACCCTGTGTCTTCTTATTGGAAAATTGAGACCAGTAATATTGAGAGTTATCAGTGAGCAGTGTTTGTTGATTCCTATATTTTGTTGTGGTGGTGTTGGTTTTTACACCTACTTTTGGTATTATGCTGATTTGGGATGAATTATCTCTCGTAATTTTTAGGTGGGGTTAGCCTCTTTAGATTGAAGTTTCCATGTAGCACCTCTGTAGAGCTGGATTTGTAGATAGATGCTTCTAAAATTTGGTTTTATCCTGGAATGTTTTTCCTTATCCACTTGTGACTGAAATTTTTCCTGGGTATAGTATTCTGGACTGGCATCTTTGGTCTCTTAGAGTTTGCTGAATATCTCTCAAAGTCCTTCTAGCTTTAGAATCTTCATTGAAAAGTTGTGTTATTCTGATATTCTGCCTTTTTATGTTAGTTGGTCTTTTTTCCCTTGTAGTTTTTAATGTTCTTTTGTTGTTGTTCTGTAGTATTTTGATTATTATAGGTGGTATGAAATTGCTTTTCTTGTCCATTTTTGTTTGGTTTTGTTTTTGTTGGTGTGTGTGTGTGTGTGCATTTTTATGCTTCTTGTATTTTGATAGGCATCTACTTTAGTTTAGTGTAATTTTATTGTATGATTTTGTTGAAAATATTTTCTGTGACTTTGGCCTAACTTTCTTATCCTTCCTTTATTCCTCTATTCCTTTGATTCATAAATTGTGTGTTTCCTGTGTCTCAAATTTCCAGGGTTCTTTTTGCTTGGGTATTTATGGATTTAACCTTTTTTTTCTTTCTTTTTCTTTTCTTTTCTTTCTTTCTTTCTTTCTTTCTTTCTTTTTACAGAGGTATCCATTTCTTCTATCTTATTTCAATGCCTGAGATTCTTTCTTTTATCTCTTGTATTCTATTGGTAAGGCTTGCCTCTGAGGTTCCTGTTCTGTTCCTAGATTTTTCATTCCCAGTTTTCCCTCAGTTTAGATTTTATTTACTGATTTTACTTCCACATTCATGTCATAAATGGTTTTATTAATTTTTTCCCACTCTTGTGTTTTCAAAGATTTCATTAATAGATTTATTTATATTTTCTTTCTGGCCCTTGATCATATTCATTATAGCTTTTGAAAGTCCTTGTCTTGTAATTAATCTATATTACATTTTCAGGGTCTCCTGTGGGGTTTCTGGGGGTCTAGTGGAGACACATTGTGATGTCTGTTTTTATTGTGTTTTATCACTGGCATCTAGGTATCTGGGTTTTGGATGATTGTAATTTTAGATGTTGCTATATAGTAAGTCTTTCTGTTCTCGATTATTGCTGCCCTTGCTGGATCTTAAGAGTATGTGGTGGCTTCAGATGCCTGATAACCAGTGCTTTTGAATTTCTGTCAAGTGTAACCACTGACGGTACTGGGAAAAATTTGTTTCTAGATGTTGAAAGCTGACAGACAGGATTGAAGATAGGCTAGAAAGGCAAGGACTGCTCCTGAGAGGGTCTACAGGAGGGAGGAAAGCCTTGAGTGTGTGGTACCCTGGCCAGCATCAGCAGTGGGTTTTCAGGACTATGAACTTTCCTGTTAGTGTTGCCTTCATTGATTTCATTCGCATACCCAATGGTGAAATAGTGACACTGATGCCATCAAGGCACCAATCACTTCCTGATTTCATTTAAGGCTTATTCCACAAGATGGAACCCATTATCTGGCCCTACTATGGTGGTCCAAGAATCTCTGGCTACAGTTCAGAGAGACCCTAAAAGAGAATCTACTACAATGATTCTTATAAATGGACGTAGTATTAAATTTACTCCTAGTCAGTTATCATTATAGCCATAGCTGGGCATATCTCTCAACCATCATTAGAGAAGCATCCTTTTTTTTTTCAGTAGATGATGATTAACAGAGTCATACAACTGGAGAACAAAGAATAAGAGATTGTGGAAGTCTCAATCCTCAATGGAACTTTTATATTATACCCTTCCTCCCAAGGCTCAGTGGTCATTGAGGCAAATGGTACAGGAAGATTATAAAAGCTGAAGATGATGCCTGATTACAAAGAAGCAATGATGTTTGCATACAAAAGAGCAGCTGCATGTATGAACACACAGCAGTTATGACAACATGCATGTGCCCTATTCTATCTCAAGCCAGATAAAACCTGCCTTAGGTGGTATTGTCAATTGACAGCTGTTGGGGTAGAAAGAGTGAAGTTTAAAGATGCGGTCCCAGGAAGGTCAACCATGTTCCAGTATATTTAGTTATATGCCTAAAAATTTATGGAGAGCACAAATAGACAAGTTTTGTTGTTGTGATTTTGTTTTTTAAGATCTACATTTATGTGAGTAGAGAATGACAGTGGATGTGAAGCAAGTTGGAGGAAGTGGTGAATATGATCAAAATACATTGGATTAAATGCTCCGAGAATTAATAAAAAATAAAGCCATACCATGACAAAAACCTTTGTCAATTTAGCTGAACTTGATGAAGAGTTCATTTCTATTAACTGTCTTGCCAAGAAAATGTAAGTTCTCTGTCATGAACTTAATAATAATGTTTAATTCAAGCATAAATCCCAAATGCTTCATTTCGTGATACAGAGCATAATATGAAGGAAGGACTGATAGGGGATCAAATAAAAGCCCTTGTGACTGAGAGTCTGAAGACATCTTTGATTCTGAACACAGAGTGAAAGTTCACTTACTCCAGTTTGGTCAGAACAGTTATCACAACATTCCTAGCTCATAATTTCTTTCCTGGAATTATGTTGAACTCAATGTAGAAAATATAAATTTTATATTCTTGAAAGGAAGACATAAGAAAAAATATTATTGTTTATGAATCGTTTTCTAAAACCTCCAAAGATTTCCATAGTTTTTCTCTTGAGATAAAAGGTTGACTCTTTAAAAGAGAGGTCTTTGTATTGTTGGTGTTTATTGTCAACCTGATAGGATTTAGAATCACTTATGAGATGCACTCCAGAGGTTGTTCTCTAAGAGGAAGGAGGAGTTGTCTTTTAAGTCCCCAAGTGGCTGAAATATAAAGACGTCAAAGGAAACTTAATATATTTCTTACCTGTCTTAGCTGTAGGTTACCATCTTCAGTTTACACCAGGCTTCAGCATCTTTAGGCATCTGACATGGACCAAATACCTATGACTCTCCAGGAATATTTTAGGCTTTCATCACATTATTGGGAGTTTTGAAACAACTACTACACTCTCTACCCTTTCAGTGTCTATCAGCCATTGCTGAACTGCCCTATGCTCATTATGCAGTTCCAGGGAAATGTTCACACTGTGTAGAACAAGTAGGCTTTGTATATAAAACAATCTTTTCTGCTTGCTGTTCCAGCATTTTATATCCTGTCTTAAAGATACAGATTTGAAAGGTTAGAAGACATTTGACTATAAATCCAAATATGATATTTAACTCAAGACAATGTTTTTCAGCCAACCAAAGTGTTTTTTAAACCAGAAGGAATGCCAGAAGGAATACGTAAATGCTTTGATATGAAGCAGTCATAATGTGTACTAGGGCCTCAATAATATTTATTGAATGAATAAAATACCAACCTAACAAAAGGAATGAAATTCTGCTTTTTAAAATTTCATACAGAAATCAGTCCTACTATATTTTAAAAACAAAACTAAGTTCTGAATCTGCAAAATTCCTAGAGTACAGTTGAAAATCATTCATGATGTGAGCTAGACAAAGATAAATCAGATTTTATGTCAAAACTTTAGCAAATAAAACCAAAGCTTACTAAGTCAAATCACATGAAGCTAACAAACTTTTGTACCTCAGAGGATGTGATCAGTGGATGGACAAACAGCCTACAGACTGGGAAAAATGTTTCCAAACCATGCACATCATAAGGCAGTGTTATCCAAACTCTGTAAGAAATACCTACAAATCAATAGTAAAAAGCAAAAACAAAGGACATGTATAATGTACATATATATAAACATGTTACCATGATTACTTAAGGCTGGGAATGGACAGAGGTAGGCATGGAATAAGGGTGGAGGGCTGGAGAAGGAGCCCTCCTTAGAAAATAGGAGAGGAAGTTCTAGGTCTAAACACTTTAGAAAATATTTTTGAAGAAGTAGAAGTTCAGTCTCCAAAAATTAGAAAATGATAGAAGAATTGAAAACTCTTGACATTATGATTGTGAACATTGGTATTTCTATCTTATTAATTGTTTGGTGTTTTTTTTTTTCTTTCATTTTTTTAAGAGAGGGAAGAGAACAGGAGGAGTTGCACAGAGTTGTGGTAAGAGACAGAGAAGGCATGAGAGAGAGAGAGAGAGAGAGAGAGAGAGAAGAGATACAGAGAGATACAGAAAGATACAGAGATACAGGCAGAGACGGCGACAGATAATCTGACGTTGTGTTGATAGGGAAGTTTGGAGGTGATGTGGGAGGAGCTCAGGGAGGGAAACAAGACAGATGATATGAAAATATTGTTGCGGTTTTGTTTTTAATGTGAAAAATCTAACTGCCTGTTTTGGGCAGCATGTGTATGTAATGTGTTTTCAAAAACAAAATGGAATTCAAGAACACAAGTATGAGACATTAAGTACAAATCAATAAAAAGACAAAAAACAATGCGAAACCATCTGATTTTAAAACCACAATAAAATCACATCTAGTAACTAGTCTGTTAGGTGTTACCAACAATCCGAAGAGAACTTGTTCCAGAGAACCTGAGGAGAAATTGGAACTCAATAGACTGTAGCAATGAATGGGTGATTGACCAATGACCAATTATATTTTAATGTTATTGAAAATAATCCTATTTATCATTAGAATTTTTATAATTCATATATGTATATATTTATTGAAATTGATTATTTGTCAATTCCCCATTGGTTGCTACTGTCTATTAATTTTTTTCTGAGTAGAAAACAAGTGATATTGTATCCCTTTCTCCCAGAGAAATAAATCTCTATTTATCTATTTATCTATCTATCTGACTATCTATCCATCCATCTATCTAACATATATGCATATATATTTGATCAGGCAGGAGAGATGTATAACAATATACAGAGACTCATTACAATAATGATAAAATTTGAATTCTTCAGTGTTATGTGTATAAAATCTCTGGATATTGTTATTTGGGAATAATAGCATGTCTATAATTCAGTGTCACATACTACATATTGTCCAAAACTACAGATGTGAATATCTGCAATGGTGTTGAATTTAGCCTAAATCTAAAACACTAGTTTCTAGTTATTCACAACCTCCTAAAGTTTCTGATACTGGCGGTCAACCACAATTGGAGAAATGTAAATGGAAAAATCCAGGTGTAAATGTCAAGCTGCACAGTGTCCTGAGCAGCATGATGTAACTCTCACATTGTCTCCCTCTAGCCCTTCTAGAACATGAATCATGACTTTGCCTAGTATACTCAACTGTATGTGTTACCTGCCCTCAGTCATCTTGGCTGTCTGGCATTGCAAGTGCATATATTATCATTATTAATAGCCTCAAAGGGCAAAAATAATGATGTCAGAGAGGCACTTTCTCATAAAAATGGAATGAGAAATCACATGTACAATATATAAATATATCTTTTTATCTTATCTATTCTTACTGTTTAAGGTCTAGACATCAACTGGGTGGCTTTTAACACACTTTTAAAATATCCTCCTGGCCTGTCAAGAAAATTGTGTGTTTCAGTAAAGCATTATATTTAAACCTGTGCATACTAAAATTCATCTAATTACAAAGTTGTAAAATGTTTCTACCAGTTGTACAAGTCAATCAGGATAGTGTAACATCCTTAAAATTTAAAGTTGGGGCCAGCAAGGTTGCTCAGTGGGTAAAGGTATATGCTGTCATGCCTGATGACCAGAGTTTGATTCTTGGGAGCTACATGATAGAAAGAGATTTGACATTTAGCATCCACAAGTGCACCTTAGGCTGTGACATGTGTACCCATGCACATAGTCACACAAAATTAATAAAAACGTAATTAAAAATTTTAATGCAAAATTTAAATTGTTGCTATATAATCACTAAAGATGCACAGACACATGCACACACACACAATACAGACACACAAGGGAACATATTCATGTACATGTATACACATACACAAACATATATGTATGCATACATGCATATACATATGCAAGCACACATGCATAATACACATACAGAGGCAGCACACACACACATAGACACACATACAGGGATATCACACACATATATATGCACAAATGAAATACATTTATATGACAGGTAATTAGATATTTATAAGACTAATAAAACTATTTGTTTCTGAACCTTAACTGACATTAATCTTTTTTTTTTACTTCCAATACATCTTTATTATTTAAGCACAGCCAAAATAAATATCACTTATTTTCTTTATTTTATTTATTTACACAAAACTGTTGTCTCAGTTTTACATGTTTCATAATGTTAATATATTAGAAAAGACAAGTAATTAGGACTTATAGTTAGCAAACAGAAATTTTTAATATGACAGATACATTAATCTTCTTACTAAAAATTGTATTGCATACTTTAATGTTTTAAAATTGTTAGCAAAAGATGTGTTTCTTATGTACATATTTAATTTGCTATAGTTGAGTCAAATAACATCAAATTCTTATAACTTAGATCAAATTTCAGTTTCATGTCTATCTGTTCATATATGTACAGACTACAAACACTGCTGTCTCTTAAGTCATAAATCACAGATAAGCAGTATGAACAGTCACCAATCATAGGCATTCTGTCATGTTTCAGTAGATGATTAGTTGTTACAATCTACTATTTTGCTCCTCAACAACAGTAAAATAAGAAGCTAGTATGCTTTTCTCTCTTAGAGAACAATTCATGTTATATTTAATACACATATATATTCACTGAAATATAATTTTGCACACATAATTATATATGCATATATATTTATTTTTTGCATATATTTATTATATATAAAACTATATATTGAAGTCAATATTTACAAAAAAGAAGAGAGTGCAACAAAAATTAAAACTGACAATTGCAAAAGATAAAATTGGATCATATATTAAAATATTCGACTATGGTAGAAGTCCTGTAGGAAGACTTGTTTTAGAGAAAATGAATTTATTGATGTAAATGGAGACAGTGTGAAGAGATGGATGCAGATGTCTCAGAGGAAGCTTCATTTAAATTCTTGCTCAGAGACACTTCAAGACCTCAAAAGGGCTGAAGATAAATTATTTGAACCCGCTCACAACTCCTAAAGGAATGTTCATTTCACCCCAGCGCAGAAAAGATGCTCACTTTATGCCTTACGAATGGAATTAGAGAAGAAATGTTCAAAAGCCTTTTGATCAGTGTTCTGCAAATTAAATTTTAAATTTTGGCATTCCTAAAGTTCTAAATTTAATATGCTAAATAAATTATGGCTTTACTTCCATTTTATAGCCATTTTTTTATTGGCAGTAAAGATGTTTTTAATATTTACCCCCAAAGCTTTAAAGATCAGTGGGTAGAATCCATGCATTGTTTTGGGTGGCTTCCACTCACCCACCACGTCACCACTCTGTGTGCACTCAACACCACATTACAGTGTGAGAATACTCTATGTATACACATATACTCCCATCATGCCTTTCAAACAATAACTTACCCTCAGCAAGATTGCCCTTTGTTCTGCAGAGTAGGCAGTGTGGACACACAGTGTAATCACCATGTCGTTCCTCTTCACTGTAGCTAGTGTTCCTGTGTGCTTTGTATGATCAGCACCATCCGCACACCCTTCTTGTCGGCAGCATCCTGCTTAAAACACCACTGCTGAGATTAACTTATGTTGATGCACCTAAAACTGTGTCCTTTAGTTTTTTAAAACTCTTTTATGTTCAAACAATTACTTATATACCCACTTCATAATGGGCATTTTATAAAATTTATATGGATGTATTTTAAACTTTTGGCATAGTGCCTGAAGTGCATTCCATCCTACCCTCAAACTCAGCAGCCTTCCAAGTTTTGAGATTGCAGATATGTCTACATGTGCAATGACATGCATACATATGTATATATACATGTGTATATATATATACACACATATACATATGTATATATATGTTAATGTAAATTCACTGCTTAAAACATTTGTTCGTGTGTTTAACTTCTATATATGATTCATTTCCTTTACACAAAATTAAAAAGGGAATTAGTAGACCATGAAATAAGTGGAGTTTAACATTTTGTTTTTAAAGGATTTTTTAAAAATGTAAAAATTTAAAGAATTCGCTACTGCCTACAGATTCACTTTATGTTGTTATCAGTACTTGATAACACTGGCTTTTAAAATTATTCATAACCAGTGATCCTCATCAGTGACACTTGTATTTTGTTTTCTCTGAGGATACAGTGGTGAGTATACGTGACTGGTTTTTTTTCTTTTTTCTTTTTTTTTTTTTCCGATTTATTTATTTATTTATTTTTTATTAATTTATTCATATTACATCTCGATTGTTAGCCCTTCCCTTGTTTCCTCCTATTCTTCCCTCCCTCCCACGTCCCCCCTTCTCCTCTCCCCTATGTCTGTGATTGAGGGGGTCCTCCTCCCCCTACATATGCTCTTAGGGTATCGAGTCTCTTCTTGGTAACTTGCTATCCTTCCTCTGAGTGATGCCAGGCCTCCCCATCCAGGGGACGTGGTCAGAAAAGGGGCACCAGAGTTCGTGTGAGAGTCAGATCTCACTCTCCACTCAACGGTGGAGAATATCCTGTTCGTTGGCTAGGTCTTGGTAGGGGTTTGAAGTTTACTGCCTATATTCTCCTTGGCTGGTGCCTTAGTTTGAGGAGGACCCCAGGACCCAGATCTGCCTGTCATAAAGTTCTTCTTGTAGGTTTCCTGTTTATTTATATGGTGCTTGCATATCTCACAATCAGTAAGCCAGGGTTATGCTCTTTGAAAGCATACTGAAAACAGACACATTTAGGAAGTTGCACAGTTATACAGCATAAGGGCAAGGAACTGAAAACATTCCCAAAAGCTTGATTGCAAGTTATTTTGTGGCTGACCTCACAATTTACCAAGTAAAGAGGACTCTATTCCTTCTCAGGCACTCTGAAAAAGGCAGCATGAAACCTACAGTGAATCATATTTTAATTGTAAATAATGAATAGTACTTGGTAGCAATTTGAGAGTCAACTTACTATTCTGTATTTTATAAATCTTATTTCAAGTTTATGAAAATAAAAATATATGAAATATAGATAATGCAATTTTTTAACATCTCCAGTATTAGAAACACTTATCCATATCAGATTGCTTTTTATGTAACATAACAGACAAGCATAAAATTAAAAATTCAATACTTTAACTAACATGAAGCCAAAATAGGCCAATGGTATATTATTGGTTAGGAGTACACATACAAGCATACATTTATTTCAATTTACTAATACAAATGGCCTCTATTACATAACAGATCGAAGGACAAAAGCACATGATTACAGTTAAGGCAAATAAGAGATAGCTTTTAAATCACATAAACAATCTCTTGTCAATAATATTAATAGAAAGTTGCGTGACACATTTCATTTCAGCTGAAGAGAGTGGGCATGTGTCTTATAAATCCTTTTATCTTTGATTCTATATTACATCCATTTCTTCTTCCCTCTTCTCTCTCCATAGCCTTCCGTACATCCTCATTGCTCTCTTTCAAAGCCATGGCCTCTTCTTTTTATTAATTGTTGTTCCATATGTGCACTAGTATATACATTATAATCCTAAATACACAAATGCCTTCTGCTCAGTCTGTAGGATGTTACTTCATGCGTGTTTTCAAGCTGGAGCAAGTCCTGGTGGATACATCTCTAATACACTCCTGCACTTAAGGCTCAGGGACCACTGTGGAAGAGGGCATGGAAGGAGACAGTAAGAGCCTGAGGGTTCAAGCCTATATCAAGAACTACCGGCAGCTAAGGAAAACTGAGAGTAGGAGGAAATAGCCTTCCTCAGGGAAGAGCACACCAGCTGACTTTTAACATAAACTGAGCAATGTCCCAAATGTACTTAGGCTTTAGTTTTGTAATAAGCCACTTCTATCAGCTTCAGTAAGCCTCATCTCATTAGTAGGCAATTGGAAAGTCTATTTGGGAACATCATAACATAATTAAAGCATCTAATGATTTGAGTACACTCTGCAGACATTTATTTATTTTAAATTAAAGTTTGTTCCTGCCAACATAGAAACTTAAAAGGTAAACTTCCCCCTAAATGTATTTAACTTAGTTGCTCCATAATTAGCCTTTATCGGCTTCCCGAATTATTTGAATGGAAGCTGATGTTGATATGGTGTGTGTGTGTGTGTGTGTGTGTGTGTGTGTGTGTGTGTACATATAATTAATATTTCACATTAAATATAAAGCTTTTAATGTTTCCTAAATTTATCTCTGCATCTGCATTATATAATGCCTTACTTCATAAATATTTGGTACTTAGTTTACAAAGTGTTTGTCGTGCTTTCCAGTCATGCTGTAGAGCTCAGTGGCACTAGTGGCTAGAACACATTTCTATGCTGAAGTGCAATGGCTCCAAAATATAAAAAAATAAAAAACACAGCTGTAACTCATGCCTTCAGAAGTTGTACTGTCAGTCTGTTAATATGACAACTTATGAACACTCTGTTTTTATGTAAACTGGGCCACCATAGTTAGTAACACAAAACATTAGGCCAGAATAAGAAGTCAACAGAGCACAAAATTAATATTTTTAGTTACTTTTATAAAACTTCATATTGTTTTAATAACTGCTCAGTCGTTTTACAGAATGTCTCTAAGAATATTTACTTCCCCATTATAAACTCATGCAGTCTATTTGGCTTTTTTTTTTGTATACTTGAATAAATATACTCATGATTCATGTAGTTAACTGAAGGAATTTCATACTGTACAACTAAACAGTTTGCCTAATAGTACAACTAAATAATACTACTTAGAAGCCATTTCTTTGGAAGTACATATGATGAGTTTTAGTGTTGATTTAAATTTAAATAAATGTGGAAAAATTGATGAAATGATGCATTCAGAGACCTTTAAGACCATCAGTTAAACAACTATTGCAAATTCAAGAACTACAAAAGTATACAGTGTGTACTTAATTTAATAAATAATAAATCAAAATAATCTTTAGGAATTTAATTATCTCCTACTTATCTGCCTTTCCATGTTGTGTGCTGGTGTTGCATAAACAGTGAATGTAATTTTGAACATTAAAGAGGTTCCAGTAAAAAGAGAAGTAAAACATAAATTAAAAAATATGGCTATAATAGTAGCATATACAGGACTTGTATGGGTCCGTACTAGGTCTTCTGCATATAAATATATTATGTCTTCCAGATTAGTGTTTTTATGAGATTCCCAAGTATATGAAAGAGTGAGTCTCTGATTCTTGTGCCTTCTGTTGGTCTCTTTTTTCTTCTGTTTGTCTTGTCCAAACCCAGTGTGATAATTTTTTTGATGTTATTATATTTATTTTGTTTTATTATTATTATTATTATTATTATTATTATTATTATTATTATTATTATCCTTTACAGGCCTGTTTTTTCTAATGAGAAATAGAATTGAAGTGGATCTGGGAGGAGAGGAGAGGGACGGGGAAATGGGAAGAAACTGGGAGGAATGGAGGGAGGATAAACTATCAGGATCTATTGTGTGATTAAAAAAAAACTATTTTCAAATAAAATAAAGGTATAGCCACAATACTTGTGAAGCCAATATAGATATTAGTATAAGGAGCTGCATAAAATGCTATGTGAGCGTGGTCATGAAACAGTTAAAAAAGAGTAAGAGTGATGATGTGAGCCAATAACCCGGCAACATGGAGAAATCTGAAAATCCTCTTGTGGACACTAGTTTGGGATACTAGATAAATATGAAGAGTAATTCGGATTCAGATAGATACTAAGAGCAAATGGTAAATGGTAGATGTAGTGTAGACTACATGCTACAATTAGAAACGGGGGATGGTTGTATATCTAGACAGGTACAAATAAAGCAATGATTTTCCCAACATAACATTTCATTAACTGCTTCAGAATTTCAAAATGAACAAATAACAGGTGTAGTCCAATGGCAGTATTTTAAATTTGAGAACGGTCACAGAAGGTTAAAACAAGTAACTTAGAAATACAAATATAAACTAAAACCTAGGGACGGGATTAAAATGTATGTTTAGCCTAAATAAAGTGGAAACTGAGCCTCCAGAATAAAATAAAATGCACAAATAAATGTAATAAGAAGGCAATTATATTTGTTCAATGTAAAAATGTTCCACGAGCTTGCGAATATAATTAGATATGAAGTTAAGAAATAGAAAAAAGGAGAAAAGGTTGTGTAAGGGTTTAAAATCTGATCTGCATGAATGGAATTTTTATTGGCGGCAGATACATAAAACAACCATACAAAATGTCTAAAATCAGTATGATCAAAACATTGCTTGCTTGACACTGTTCAATAAGCAAAGCTTCGATAAAGGGCACAGCTTCAAGTACTTATCAAAAGTGAGATTACTGAAATTAATAAATCACCGAACTAGAAAAGAAAGCTTCAGAGAAAAAATTTAAAAGGCTGAGTTAATCACGGATGAAGCATTGAAATAAAAACGTAATTAGAACAAAAGTGACCAAGGGCCAGTGCAACGACTCCATTGATAAAGTACTCGCTATGAAGGCCCATGTTTCATATTTCAAGCCTAGTTATAATGGCATGGTTGTATGATTCCAGAACTCAGAAAGTGGTGAGAAGCGAGGGTGCCTTGGACATGGCGGTCAGCCGCCCTAACCTATAGTGAGTTCTAGCCAGGGAGAAAGTCTCTCTCAAATCAGGGTGCATGGATCCTAGGAAATGACGCTTCAGACTGACATCTGGCCAGGTGGTGGTGGCGCACGCCTTTAATCCCAGCACTTGGAAGGCAAAGGCAGGTGGATCTCTGAGTTCAGGCCAGCGTCGTATACAGAGTGAGTTCTGGGACAACCAAGGCTACACAGAGAAACCCTGTCTCAAACAAACGAACAAACAAGGATTAACATCTGATTTTTACATGTGTGGGTACATGTGGGCACATGTACTCGCAAACATACTGAGCTCAAGTCAAGCTCACCCACGCAAAAAATACAACAAATAAATAAATAAAATAGAAAAATCATCAGCGAATCTAAACTTGTGTGCAGAATGATCTGCTAAAAAGCAGTAAGTGAAGTTAAATTTCTTTTTTTCACCAGACTGTATGTTTTTTATATATTAAGGAAAAGAATAGTTATGTCAGGCAAGCCAAGTCTAAAAAAGTCTCCGCATGAGAAAGGGTGGTTACACTCACACACAAGTTCCAAATAAGAAGGTTTCATAGGAGACTGTGATTAATTCTTCAGAGCACAGAAAATACTTATGTCACTTGAAATGCTACAGAATAAACAAGACTGGAAAATTCAAATTATTTTCTGAAGCATTTAGTCTTTGACAGATATGTACAATAGCATAATTAAAAACTTTATCCATGGGAGGTTTTAGAGAAAAAAAAAAAGAGAATGAGGAAATGATGTAATTACGTTTTAATCTCAAAAATAAAAGAAATAACCAAAAAAAAAAAAAAAAAAAAAAAAAAAACAAAACAAAACAAAAAAAACAGCAATCCTTGAAATTTTCTTCATAAATCACAAAATATACTGACTTCAGTTGTCTGTTACACATGTAGTGTGACCATATGAAGGTTGTTATAGGATCTGGGTAATAGGTTATAAATAGAGAAATGAGAGGTATTTGGCAGACCTCAAAATTCATTTTTAATTAGCGATTGAAATAAAAAATAAAATGAGGGATAAAGGATGACTCTTACATGCTTAGAAAACATTATTGATCTGTGAGGTGATATAGTATTTTACATTCCAGATACTATTGATTTGTTCTACATGTTCCATAATATATGCCATATATTGCATATAATTACATATAAATAGCAAAAGACAAAAGTTTATGTAGTACACCAAAGTCAGATTTTGACTGATTGGGTATTGCAAAGCCTTTCAACATTTTATATGAAGGATAAGAAAATATGAAAAATGCATAATATTAAATAAAGTGGACAATGCATAAGAACAAAAAAAAGAAATGGAAAAAAATATTTGAACAAGTAGTGTGTGTTTCCACTTTTAGATAATATCTTGAAAGACAACCACTGAGGATTTACTTTTTTAAACATTAATTAATTACAACCTGATCACAGCCCCACCTCCTCTCCTCATAGCCTCCCCCCCCCACACACACACACACTGCTCTGCCCCATCCTTTTCTCCTCCTCATGGAAGAGCGAGGTCCCCTATGGGTTCCAACCCACCCTGGCACATTAAATCTCTGCAGAGCTAGGTGCATCCTCTCCCACAGAGGACAGACAAGGTAGCCTAGGTAGGGGAACAGCATTCAAAGGCAGGCATATATGGACGAATAGGTGGGAATCATGCCACAGTGTTTGTGCGTGTGTGTGTGTGTGTGTGTGTGTGTGTGTGCGCGTGCGCGCGCGCGCGCCAGAGGAAAGCTTGTAATGATCTATTTTTTCTTTCTACCGTGTGAGTCTGGAAAGTCAGGTCACCATGCTTTATGGCAAGCACTTTGTTCAACTGGGCCACATTGGCAGCCCCAGAACATTCCCTTGTATGTGCTAAAGCACGCTATAAACATTAAATACTAAAACTAAATTAAAAAGAACAGAAAATCCAGAAATGATCCAAACATATCTAAAATTTTAGAATGTTAATAAATGTGTGCAGTACTTTAAACTATGAGAAGAAATAATGATAAAGAACTTTCAACGAACAGCAGATAGAGGTCTGCACCATAAAGGGTAAAGTTGAACCCGTGCTTCCTAAAGGACATCATGATTGATTCCAAATGAATTAGAATTGCATATATAATCACATAGTACCAGATAAAATGAAAATAAAATTATTTTTTAGCAAGGTATGCCATCACCAAATTTCTGAAAATTGCAATGAGGTTTTAGACCCATTATAAATTAATGACATATAACATACAGAGTAAGTTAATGATAACAACATGTTTTATTAGAAATGATGTGAAGAAGAAAATGGGACCCATTTAAAATTTAAAATCATTGAAATGAATAAGACAAAACAATTAAGAAGACAAAGGTAAATTTATGATTTATGAAATTTTATTTTGAGAAATGAAGATTAAACAATGATTTTTCAGAAGATACAGAAATGGAAAGAAGAATGTATGGTCTGCATGTCTGCACTATATAATATTAGTTAAAGGAAATTAAAGAAGAAGAAAATTTTTTGAAACTATTCAAGAAATTGAAGAGTATAGAAATTTATAGTATCATAGTTAAATATGATATTCTTTATTTGAAATAAGACCTTTGAAAACTGTTAAGTTCTGATAATAAGTAACTATGAAGTGCTCAGCCCTAAATGAGACATCTGTATCTATTGTTGCAGCAAGGTCGAGGAAACATTGTGGAAGTTAAGGAAGTAGGAATGGCAGAGTTGGAGTATGGATAGGAGTGCTATGAAACATGCTTTCAGCCATAACATGCAAATTACACTCATGAACTCACAGTAGCTGTGGTCACCTGCACAAGAAATCAGTATATATTTCAACAGGGAGCTCTAGTTGGATTCAGTGGATTATGAGAGAGTGTGTGTTATAGAGCAAGAAGCAAGACAGTGAGAGAGTGAGCATGAGGGGGGGGGGCGGAATACGAACACACAAGGAGGTAGAGAAAATGGAGATTCCTGAGGGACCGGGTTGGATGATCAAGAGTATATATGAGCAAGAAACATTGTGTGTGTGTGTGTGTGTGTGTGTCTGTGTGTGTGTCTGTGTGTGTGTCTGTGTGTATTTCAAAAAATAAATAAAATATATTTTATTATTAAAACCAGTTAAAAGATGATGAATTAATAACAACTTACTTTGTGATTTGAACATCAACAGAGGGAACAGGCACAATTTAAAACCAAGATATATTGTGCACTGCTGTAAGTTTTTATTCAGTAAATAGAGGCTATTATAGGCTTGAAGTAAGATTGAGAGGCCCTTAATATGTTTACT
Source organism: Acomys russatus (assembly GCF_903995435.1). NCBI lineage: Eukaryota > Metazoa > Chordata > Mammalia > Rodentia > Muridae > Acomys > Acomys russatus. Next base: position 19,901,291 of record NC_067157.1, on the reverse strand, counting down.
ATATACATAGAGATAAAAAGCACCATGGCTAGTAAATAGATAAGGAAACAAAAAGAAAATCCTCGATACATTAAATTAATTCACAATAAGCAGAACCAGGAGAATCGCTGTGCTTTTGAGGCCAGACTGGTCTACATGGTGACTTCCAGGACTACTGAAAAAAACCCTATTGAAGAAAAATTAGAATATAAATATATGTAAATTAGATATTATCTCTAATTATCTATTTACTTAATTAAAATTAATTAATTGTTAAATATAATCATACAAAGCATTTCCATTAAGACTTTTAATGGAAGGATATGCCGGTGACTCTGGCTGATGCTCATAGTAGCAGGGGTCATGGCGACTGAAGAGGACACCTTTTAACTAGACAAGACTCCTAGTGGAGGGAGGGGAACAACTAACACACCCACAAGTACTTCGCCTGAGCAGAAATTGTGGGAATGTGCAACCAGTGCCCGGCCTAACCCGAGACACACCCCATGGGAAAGAGCCAAGCCCTCACGCTACTAACAATCCCCTGCTATGCTTGCAGAAGTGAGCCTAGCGTAGCTGTCCTCTCTGAGACTTCATCTAGCAGCCGATGAAAACAGGTGCTGAGAGACTCACAAACAAATATTGGGCAAAGTGTAGGGAGTCCTGGAAAAGTGAGGGGAAGTATAGAAGGACCTGGAAGGGACAGGAGCTCCACAGCACCAACAGAGCCAACTAACCCAGAGGGGCTTGTAGAGACTGAAATACTAGGCAAGGACAATTCATAGACTGGACCTAGGCCCCCTACATAGATGTAGCCAATGGGCAACTCGGTCTTCATGACAGTCCCCTAGTAAAGGAAGCAGATTCGTTCTCTGACATGGACTCTGTTGCCTGCTCTTTGATCACTTTCCCCTGGTGTGAGAGCCTCGCCAGGCCATAGAGGAAGAGGGTATTCTTGGTTCTGATGCTAGTTGATCTGCTGGGGTGGGTTGGTAGGAGGAGGCTCCCTTTTTCTGAAGAGTAGGGAAGATGCAGAGTGGGAAGAGAGGGGGAGTTTGGGAGAAGAGGGGGCAGGGGGCTATAATCTGTATGTAAAGTGAATAAATAAATTAATTAAGAAAAATAAAATAATAAATATATGTAAAATAGATAATTATCTCTAATTAATTATTTATTTGCTTAAGTAAAAATCAATTAATTGTTAAATGTAAGCATACAAAGCATTTCCATTAAAATTTTAATTCTTAACTTTCATAAAGAAGAGGAAACTATGTGAGATGTTTAAAAATCTCACTTTAAGAATAGGACAAAAATAATATGAGGGATTAGGAGAAATAAAACAAAAAAATTAAACAAGCTAATCCAAATAAACTAGACAAATCGTGCATAATTATTATCCATAGATATTTCACCTTGCCATGTGATAGTATACCAGAGCATTTGTCTTACTGTGTTTTTCAACCTAGGGCCTCATATTTGCTAAGCAAGTCTACCTATGAGCTATATATCACGGCACAAACTTCTGATTCCTGATGCACTGTTTTCTGGCATGTGCCAGGTGATTGTACAGGCAAATTCACAGTGTATGGGCTAGCATGCACAAGACCTCCTCAACTTTAGGCCAAGACAAGATTCTAACATTGAGAGGGAGGTGGACATGAAATCTCATGAAATTAAAAATAAATTGCATTTTTATTCATTATTTGTGTGTGTGTGTGTGTGTGTGTGTGTGTGTGTGTGTGTGTGTGTGTGTGAGTGTGTGTGTTGACATGTGGGAGCTGATTCTCTTCTTTCACCGTGGGGTTTCTCAAGAGAAAGTTCACATCACTAGGCCTGGCAGCAAGTTTATTTACAAATGGAGCCATCTTTTCAGTTCTCAGCCTTATAATTAAGACTTAGTATCCAGAAAAATGAGTGTTAATGTCCATCCTAAAAAATATTGAGAAATTAAGTATGTTTCATTTAGTCCAAACTATATGATGTACAATATATCAAGCAAGTACATGGAATAGATTTTTGTGTTATATATCAATTACAAATAAATTTAATTAATACAGTAAGATTCGATTAGGGATGATATATTAGTAGCAATAAGAAGTGGAATTTCATCATAGTAAGATCAGAAAGTAATCAAGAGTACATAAAAATAATGATATCATGTTCCTAATAAGAAGCCTTAAAAATGAAAGAAGCTATAGACATCTAAACAGAAGATGTCTCCAATAGTAATTACAGACCATATTAACTATCTCAGTGAAGGACACACAAATAAACTGAGCAGTAATATACAATACTGAGTGGCAGTCAAATTAATGTAATTGACTTTTATATGATATTTCTTAAATTTCCAAGCTTTGAAAGTGAGAAGGTCGTGGAAGATAGAAGATATCATATGAATTTAGGGAACTGAAGGGTAGATATATGGTGTTTGGATTTTTTTTTCATTTGTAGTAAAATATAGACAATATTTGCTATTTTAATAATATTAAGTGTATAAATCAGTAGCACTGAATCTGTACATCTAACATCCATTTCCACACCCTTTTAAATAATCCTAAATTTAATTACACTAGTTAATAGTTTCATCCTATGAACAGTATCCTTTAGTACTCGAGATTAATTTTGATGTAGTCTAACTCACTTATTTTTCCTTGTCTTTGACATTTTGTCAAAAAAAAAAAATCACTACCAAATTCATTGTCCTGAAACTTTGATTTTAATTATATGTACCAACTCAGCTTTGTGTTTGTCATATTCCTTTGTTTGTGATAATGGCATGTATATGGATGTGTTTATGCCTGCTGAGAGGACATAAAAGGAAATACATCCCAGAACAGTATGTGGTCTTAATGACAGAACTAATTGTGCAAGTTCTCTACTAAAGAAGCCCAGACACGTGACTTAAAGGCTGGGTATAGATTTGGGGCATCAACAAATGAGGAGCTTAAGTTGTCTCACGTCAGGAAGCTCTAAGAGGCTATGGAGCCTTGACAGGGACCCAGACTCAAGCTTCAAAAGGATGTCACTGGCAAGATGTAAAAATGTATTAATGGTAATGACTTATATAAAACCAGAACACACACACACACACACACACACACACACACACACACACACCACACACACACACACACACACACACACGCACCAGGAGAGAATAAAAGAAAACAGGAGAGAAAAGTCTTGTTTTTTTTTTAAATACAATATGCTCTATATACTATATTTAGAACTATAGATTTTGAATCTGTTTATTTTACAAGCTCCTATATAGCAGTTTCTTGCAGCTTTATCAATATTTGTGAATCAAATAATAGTCAGGCAAAATGTCAAGTCTTAATTACAATGGACCATTGACTTCTCAGTAGATTCATTCTATGGTGCTTACCGTCATCATTAGGTGCTTCTCACCATATGATATGATTGAATTAGACTATGCAACATCACTTGATTAGCATTTTCTCCTGGAAACAATCAATTAAAAACATGAAGCATCCAAAAAAACATCTAACTTCAATTCTTGACATGCTCAATCTTGTGGATATAAGGAAACACATGAAGTATTTTTAAGATGAAAGAAAATTAAAATATGGGAAAACTAAATGCAGATTCCTAAATCTAAGAAACCATACGTGTATAAAAGCTATCTTGGAGGAAAGTCTTGAAGAATATTAAATGTAAAGAAGACTATGATTGATATTAGTTCTCTTATGTATAATAATGGCCAGTATTATGTGAACAAAGATATATTTTTACATATTTTTCTTTATTGAAAATAGGTTCTTTTCTCATACAATATATTCTGATTATAGTTTCCCCTCCCTCAACTCCTTCCAGATCTTCCTCCCCTCTCCTTCCCTTTAGAACCCATCTCTTTCTGTCTCTCACTATAAAAGAACAGGTTTCTAAGAGATAGTAACCAAACATGAGAAAATAAAATATAGTAAGACGAAGGAAAACCTGTCATATATAAATTGGACACCACAACCCAACAGGAGGAAAAGAGTCTCAAGGACAAGGACATGATTATGCAACCTACTCATTCTCATACTCAAGACTTGAATAAAAATGCCAATATAATAGCTATAATTTACACAGAGGACCTGGTGCAGACACGTGTAGGCCCTGTGCTTGCTCTGTGAACTCCTATGTCTTGCTTTGTTGATTCAGCGGGCCTTGTACAATTTAGACACTCCACAGAATGCCTTGCTGAGGGTCACTGCATCTGTTCCCATCTGCTGCCAGAGGAAACCTCGCTGATGGTGACTGGATAGCACACTGATCTATGAAGGTATTAGAATATCATTAGGAATTATATTTTTAGACCAGAAGTGTTTAGTTTTACATTACATCTCTGGGCTATCTAGTCTCTGATTCTTGGTTACCCAAACAGTATCAGGCACGGGCTCCTTCTCATAGAGTGGACTTTAGGTCAAACCGTACATTGGTTGGCTACTCCCACAAGTTCTGTGCCACTATTGCCATAACATATTTTGTAGGCAGGGCAGATTGTAGGGGAAAGGTTTGGTGATTGGGTTGGTGGCCACATTTCTTTTGTTGTTAGCCTGCAGAGTACCTTTCCTCACCGAAGAGACTAGAACATGGGTGAGGGCTCCATGTAGGCACGACCGTGGCTTCTCCCCATTCGATGAATTGTGTGGATGTTGTCCTCAGCAAAGGGGCCTTGATGTCAGTTTATGAAGAGCAAACTTTTGTCTTAGCAATATCCTGGGTTGTTTGGGGGAGTTCCCTGCCACCTAACCCTGGCCAACAGCCTAATTGAATGTAAGCTAGTCCCACAACTGGAAACCTTGCCTAACTATGAGAGATGGTCAGTTTAGACTCCATAGCCCCCATTACTAGGAGTCTTCATTAGGATCATCATCATAGATTCCAGAAAGTTTCCAAAGATCTAGTTTTCCATACAGCTTCCCAAATGTCCCCCTCCCTAGTTCCAGCCATCTCTGCAACATTCTCTCCCTACAATGCATCTCTCTCTACCTGATTCTCCTACTCCCATCCCACCCAGCCCCAGTCTGCTGATAAAACTTATTTTTTTCTTCCCAGGGAGATTCTCCCAAGAACCATAATCTCTCTGGGATTGTAGATTATAGTTTCATTATCATTTACATTATGGCTAATGTACCTTTTCCCCTTCTAAGTGAATACATGCCATACTTCTCTTTCTGGGCCTGAGGATGGTTTATTTCTAGTTCTATCCATTAGCTTACATATTCCATGAAGTCATTTTTAACAGCTGAGTAATACTCCACTGCATAAGTGTACCACGTTCTCTGTATTTGTTCTTTTGTTGAGGGACATCTAGGTTGTTTCCAGGTTCTAGATATTATGGATATCTTTATTTTTGAGTGTTAAATGCTAACAGAGGTAGTTGCCATTTTTTAAAGTTTTAGATGGGTTAGCACAGAAATATTAGATAACACAATTGTCATGTGCTTACAAATATTATTTGTACAGTTCTTTCAAGTTATCTATCCGATGGTTTAAAAGTGATACCATATTTCAACAAAAGAAAGAATTTCAAACTCATACTACCTAGTTCCCTTATTCCCTGAGAGAGAGAGTGGGGCAGTTCCTTCATTTCTTTTTATTTGTGGTAAGTTGACACAAGATCATATTGAAGCCTACTCTACTCAATGTAGGTAGTGTTATACATGATGAAGTGCATAGAAGTCATAGAACACTGCCTAGCACATAGAAGGTCCTCAATAGATTCCTATTTATATGGTTAGATTTACTGGCAATATTATTGACATATTGGAGTTTTATTACTTTCAGATTTATGTGCAATGAGTCTTGAAAGTTAGTCGTTTGGAATCAACCTTTCATGCTATATAGATGAGACTATAGAACTATAGAAAGAAAGTATTACAAAACGGAATTGATTTTACACGTCTATAAATAAACGTCAGTGTCTCATAAAAGGTTGTCAATAGAATAATAAATCATCTTCTAACTAGGCAGTTGAGTACACCTTATAAGCTTAAAATGAAATTTAATGACACAAACAGTGAGGGCCTTACCACGGGCTTCTCGGAATCTACCAGCGCAGAAGGCACTGTCAGCAACCTCACAAAGTACTTGCAGAAGTGACCCCACTAGAGCCCTTCCAGCCAAAGGGTAATTAAAGTTGGGCTCCAAGCCACGTGTGAAAAGTCCATTTTACCCTTTTAATTAACGGCTGCAGTGCTGCCCCGCCCTGCTCTAGGATCGGGCCTGGCAGAATTACACCACCATAAACCACATTAGGCAAGTTTCCACCAGCAGCATGGCTAATGCATAGTTAGTTTAACTTTATGAGGCAATAAATACAGACCATAATATTGTTGAGTATCAACATCGACATTTTCACTGTATAGCAAGGAAGCAGTTTACAGAACAAGTATTTACAGCATACTTGGAAGAGCTTTGGTCCCAAAGCTGGTAATAACTGGGGGAGTTTCTGTCATCCGCCACCTATTTTCTATCACATGAATTCTGGGCAGTTTAAATTTATGTTGCATAAAATATGTCTGTGCCAAATCAGTTTTCATCACTGAGGGAGAGACATATTCTGTAATCTCAGTGAACATTTGATTTTAGTGTTTGATTCAAAGCCATTCATATTAACCAGGAGAAAGGCATCCATGTCATTTCCATCTATATTATATTACTGAGTATATATTTATCAGAATATATGTTTGGTTCAGTTTTTATTCCTTCTAAGCATCCTGTAAACAATGAATTTGCACATTTATATCTCTTTATCACTCTCATTTTCTCAATATTATTAGCGTTATTTTTTATTTTAATCTTGGCTGTCATATTAGATTTAATGCATTATTTGAAACAAAAATGTGGGATGATACATCCCAAACAAAAAAGATAATATACAGTTAATTCTGGACAAACAATTCTTTTGCTTGAAAAGCATAAATTTTTTTCCATACAGACTGATGCACCAAGAAGCAATTTAAGCAATCCTCGACTTCCAAACTCTGGATAATTCCTTACCCAGCTGAACCAAATGCTAAAGAGTGCATACAATTCCCATACATGTACCTCAACACCCACCAGAGACCTCAGTTCATAGTCAAGGCTGTGTCTGTGCATCTGTGTGTCTGTGTGACTGTGTGTCTGTGTCTGTGTGACTGTGTGTGTATTTGTGTGGCTGTGTACTTTTGTGGCTTAAGATAGAAAGCAATAAAATCATATTTATTCAAGAGACAGTAAGTTTAGAGAGAAGAAGTTGGGGAAAGGGAAGATCCACCGACAAGAGAGTGAAAAAACAAAAAAGAAACACAAGAGGTAAGAGTTAAAATCAACACTCTATAAGGAAGATATTACATACAGTGTAACCAGAATTGGTAAGATCTTAAATGATATATCATTTCAATGATGGGACTAAAATAGTTTATTATTTTGTTATCATCAAATAGCTTGATGGCATTAAAAGCTAGGGCATACACCGAGGATTGGGGACAACTTAATAAATGGTAAGTTGGAAGAAAATGGGACCATTCTGAAAGGGTAAGGAAGATGAGTAAAGGACAGAAGGAGCTTGCTCATTGGCACCTGGCTGAGATCGATTCACAGCAGTACTGAGATGCTGTCCTGCCACCATCATATCAAATGATGTAGTACTAAACTTTTTCCATGTCGTTAAATATTATCATCTCACATTATATTTGAGGGCTGCATATAATTCATCTAGATGAAATTTTATTGTTGGGAATTTGTCACCCTATGAATGTCCCTTAGTTAGACGGATACGCTGCTATTCTTTCTACCTTTAAACATATGAATTATTTTCAGAATAATCTATAGAAATGGTGGGGATAGATTAAAGATAATAGTAGAATCTCCATTGTATATGCATGCATGTTTATGATGTGGGTGTGTGTGTAACTGAGCACATGTGTTCCACAGAGCATAAGTAGTGGACAGAAGACCAACTTGGGGATAAATCCTTACCTTCTAGCTTGTTTGAGGCAGAATCTCTGTATTTTACCTCTGTGTGCCTGGGACTATTTGTGCCCCAACTCTGCTCTGCCCAGGTTTTAACATAGGGGATTTTCCTTTCTCTGCTTCCCATCTTTTGTCAGCGACAGTGGGAATAGAGACACACTTTAATGTGCTCACTTTACATAGGTTCTGGTGACTGAAGCTCAAAGCTTCACACTGGTATGGCCAACACATGCTGTGGATGCTCAGATACATTTCTTTAAAACCTTATTTGCACAATTTACTCCTTTCATTTTGTCCCAGAACTCTGATCTTTGTAAGTTATGATCTATATTTTTTTCATGGGACATCCAAGTTCTGTTCAGTTCTGTGCTTCTTCCCTCCTGCAGTGAATTTGAATCAACATTTACAAGTCACCTTATTTTTTAACTTTAAAATTTTTTTAAATAAAATTATTTTGAGACAGGCTTTCACTGTGTAGCTCTGGCTGTCTTGGTACTCAATCTGTAGAACAGGCTGGCCTTGAACTCACAGAGATACACTTGCTTCTCTCTGCCTCACAAGTGCTGGGATTAAAGGGGTGCACTACCAAAACTTTTTTTATGAGGGAGAGAGAGAGAGAGAGAGAGAGAGAGAGAGAGAGAGAGAGAGAGAGAGAGAGAGAGAGAGAGAGAGAGAGAGAATGAGGGAGGGAGGGAAGGAGGGAGAGAGGGAGGGAGGGAGATTGTTTAAATTGATGCAGGTCCTATCAGTGACCCTGGAACTGGTCCTATAGGCAAAGCAACAGTGATATGCCTTACATAGGTGAGGAAAACCAAACTGAGGTCCACTGGAAGAGCAGCAAGGATTCTTAACCACGAAGCTATTTATCCAATCTCTTACTGCATTTTTATAGCCATAAATTTCTAATTTATTATCTTTTTTTGTAACTGGAGATTTAACCTTGGGCCATGAATATATTAGCATACAGCTTTAACACTGAGATATAGCCCCAGTCTTTCTCTTTCTGCTTTGTGCTTCCTTTTATTAACTTCTCAGTTTTGTGAAACATCTCAGCATGGTCATCTCAGGGCAAGTCTCCTGAAGCTGCTTTACTTCTTGAGCAGAATATTCTTAGGAATAGTTATATAGAGAGAAATAAATACTTACATGTAATACCAAATCTTGAAAGAAGAGGCCATGGATTTGAAAGAAAGCAGGGCAGGAGGAAAGGGAAGGTATAATTGGTGTAATTATACTCTATACTGGCTGGTTTTGTGTCAACCTGACACAAACTAGAGTCATCAGAGAGGAAGGAGCCTCAGTTGAGGAAATTCCTCCTTGAGATCCAGTTTTAAGGCATTTTCTCAATTAGTGATCAATGGGGGGAGGGCCCAGCCCATTGTGAGTGGTGCCATCTCAGGGACGGTGGTCCTGGGTTCTATAAGAATGCAGGCTGAGCAAGACAGGAAAAGCAAGGCAGTGAGCAGCACCCTCCATGGCCTCTGCATTTGTTCTTGCCTCCAGGATCCTGCTGTATTTGAATTCCTGTCCTGACTTCCCTCTATAATGAACAGCAATACGAAAGTATAATACAAACAAACAAACAAACAAAAAACCTTCCTCCCCAACTTGGTTTTTGTTCATGGTGTATTGTCTAGAGCAATAAAACCTCTAACTAAGGCAGAAGTTGGTATCAGTCTATTGGAATACTGCTGTGACTGATATGACCATGTTTTGGGGAGGATTGTGGAAGGCCTTTGGAACTTTGAGCTAGAAAAGCCATTGAATATTCAGAGCTTGGTAGGCTGTTCTGTAGGATCTTGGGGGATAAGAATGTTGGGAGCAGTACAGAAGATAGAGGTCTGGCTTGTGAAATTCCAGAAGGAAGATTAACAACTCTATCAGGGCTGTCTGATATTTGGACTGAAGATTCTGTGGTTCTGGTCAGCTTGGGCTAAAGGGTCAGCTGCAATTAACAAGAGACCAGCACCACTAACTTGAAACCTTTACCTTACTGAGGCCATTGATGCTGGTCAGCTGGAGCTAAAAGATTGGCAGTGATTAAGAGGCCAGAATCACTGATTTCTTCTGGGATGTGTTTACCAAGAACACAAAGAAGCTATGTTTCACAGGAGGCCAAGATTATACCGTGTGCCAACAGCCAAACTGGGTAGTGTAAGAGTCACCCAGATTGTCCTAGTTTTGGAGGTTTGAAGGAGTCATGGGGAGCAGTTGAGGCTTGGCACTGTGAGATGAGAAGAGAGGATAGGCAACTGCGCAGCCTCAGTAGCAGCTGACCCAGGATTGAAGGGGTCATGCAAAGAATTTGAAGCTGGGCAGCACGAAGAAAGCCTATGAAAAGCTATTGGTAAAAGTGCAAACAAGTTGCAGCAGAAGACCCCAGCATTTTGCAGATGCCACTGGCATGGGATGACCACTAAGAACAGCAGCAGCAGCAGTGGAGTGGAGCCAGGCAGAATAAGACAAGCTGTGTATGCTGCACAGGGCAGAGGAGCCCAGAAGATCATGGATGTATCCCAAATAACTGGACAATGAATTATTTATACTGTTGGGGTTTGATTTCGCTTGGTTCAGATTGTGATTCTGTCCTCATTTTTCACTCTTGAAGTATAAAAGTATTTGGTTTATTTTTTATTTCATTAGAGCCCACAATTGAGACACTTTGAATTTTAAAAGACTTTGGATTTTTAACAGAAATTGGCTTTGTTAAAGGGACTGCAATTTTATTGTGTTTGAATTTGTATACTATGGAACTTTTAAGTTATTTATCGTTTTACTGTGAGCACTTGTGGATGAATCAGAAAGTGAGAGTTATGGCTTAATAGCAACGTGTTTGTTTGTTAAGTTGACAAAGCATCCACTGCACTTTCTGGTTTCATGTCAACTTGACACAAGCTAGACACAGAGATGAAGGATCCTCAGATGAAGAAATGCCTCAATGAGATCCAGCTGTAAAGCATTTTTTCTATTAATGATCAATGGAGGAAGGCCCCGCCCATTGTGGGTGGTGTCATCCCTGGGATGATGGTCCTGGGTTCTATAAGAAGGCAGGCTGAGCAAGCCAGGGAAAGCACGCTAGCAAGTAGCACCCCCTCCATGGCTTCTGCATCAACTCCTGCATCCATGGTCGTGACCCGTTTGAGTTTCTGTCCTGACTTCCTTCAATAATGAGCAGCAATATGGAAGTGTAAGCCAAATAAATTCTTTTTCCTCCCCTATCTGCTTTTTGTTCATGGTGTTTGATTAAGAGTAATAGAAACCTTAACTAAGATATACCCTAAAGTTTTTTTTAAGTACAATGAAAGTCACTATGTTGGGTTATATTCTAGACATTGTGATTTATACGTGATCCTATTCTTGTACGTTTTTGCAAACGTTGTTCTGGTTTATTTTATAATTTTACTTGGTTGCCAGTTAACTTAGCTGAACTCAAACTCCAAACTCCATCTCCCTAGTCACAGGTACCAGCTGGAACTTCTTTTATATCTTTGTCTTTAGTGAGGTACTTTGAGTTCACTCTGTTCATATATAATTCAACAATTGCTGTTTATTTGCTTAGGGCTTATGAGCAAAATATTGAGTCTGTCTCTGTGGCTGTCTTGTTTCTTTGTAGATTTACCAATTCCCAGCTGCTTTAATGTCCTCAGACAGTGTCCTCTGGCTCCTGAACAAAGTTCTAAGTGTCCTTTCTGAGCTCTGGGTGTTCCCGTAAGGATGGATTTGAAAACACTTCTGTGCAAGAATCCATAAACTGCAATACACCCTGTATTGGCTGCTTTCTCAATTGTTTATTTAACTGCAGTATCTTTCTGGTTTTGTTCACTTTCCAGTACATTCAGAAAGTTATTTGGATTTTTATAAGTGAGGAAAAGCTGTTTAGAATTTATGGTTACACCCATTGGGGCATACTGAAGTGATGTAAGTGATGGTACCATGAGCAGGATATTTCCACTCCGGTGCTTTTTGTACTCCTTGTCCTACCTCGTCCTTCTTGTACACCCAGTGTACTTTGTGCTTTTTGTCAGTCAGTCTTCAAAACCAAAGACTGTGCTCTATATCATTATCTGCTTTGCTGTTTATATCACCTCTTTCACCAAAAGATGTACTTAGGTTCATCAGCATCTCCTAGTGTAAGTTCTCCATTTCCCAGTGTATAGCTCCACCCTCATGCACAATAAAGCATTAATTGGACATGGTGGGTTAAAGTATACTTAATTACAAGATAGAATATGAAGTTGAGAGAGAGATGTAATGGCATGATCTTGAGGGGAACTAGAGAAGAGGATACAGGTTGGGTATGATAAACAAGATAAACTGTTTTTATGCATGATGTTTTCAAATAATAAATTTTGGACTACACATGGTGAAGACCTAGAACCCCTTCTCAGATATAGTCGACAGGCAGCACATTCTCCTTGTGAGTACCATAATATGGGGAGTAGAGGCTACCTCTGACATGAGCCCACTCAATAATTACTTCCCCGTGTCAGGCTGGCCTTGCCAGGCCTTAGAGGATGAGGATACAGGCCATCCAGATGAGACTTGATTGCTGGGGTCAGCTGATAGGGGAGGAGAGCTTCCCCTTTCTGAGGACTAGGGGAGGGGAAGAGGGAAAATGAGAGAGGGATGGTGGAGCCAGGAGGAGACGAGGGAGGAGGATACAATTGGGATGTAAAGTAAATAAATTAAGAATTACAAACAAACAAACAAAAAAGACCAAAGACCAACAAATTTAAGAGCTAGAAGACTGGAAAGAGTGTTCTAAAATGCTGTCATTCCCATATGGCATTGGCAACCAACTATGACCACACAGCAACTCTGCATGCCTCTATGGGATGAGGTCTTCCAACTTCCTGTCATGGGTAGAGGAGCTGCCCACAAGGTTCCATTCCTTCCTGGGTAGCTAATTACTGTTAGTGGTTGCTGTGGGAGTAGGGCTCATTTTCTCCAATGGTTTTGTCACTGAAGGAGTAGGTGAAATGGAGAGATTCAGAGGAAAGAGAGGGACGCACAGAGGGAATGGTAGGAGGATATTAGTCACAATACATTGTATATATGTATGAAACTCTCATAAGGAATAAACTAGTTCTATAAAATGTACAAAATAGCTTTTGTGATATACATTTATACCAATATATTTTGTGTCACCCACTGGTCCCCTTCTCCATAAACAGCTTCCCCTTCTACTTTAGTGTTCCCCCCGCACCCCCACATTAAACCTAGATGATGCTTATGAGAGGAAACATGCAATATTTGTCTTTCTTTTCTTCCAGCCTTTCCCAATATGTTCCTTCTACATCCCCACACTTCATTTGTTTTCCTTCTGCAGTCTCATCATGTTTAGAAGGCAGATTATTCTCTTAAAGTCAGAAATTACATCCAATAACCTTTCTGCTTAAATTCTGTTCTAGTTTTCTTTTTGCCATTAAAATAGCACCCAGTGTCTATATCGCAGGTTTTAGGTATCTATGGCCCAAGAACCTTCTCTTTCCTTGCTCTCCATTTCTCACTTCCCCAATCTACCTTTTTGCTTTCATTAGAACATTTTCCTTTCCTCACATTTATTTAATTGTAACTGCAGATACTCTTGGCTTCTTCTTTAGACTACCTGGAAGTTCTTCCATGGTCCTTGTAGCAGTCTCTGACTATTTCTGTCCTTGGTCTCAGAGTAAGCTTTTCCTGGGAACCTTGCTGAAGACAGTTTCTGTTTCTGTTGTTCCATTCCACTTTATTTTTTCATCCAGGAGCAGGCTGTTAGCTTAATTTGTTTAGTCCTCTTCACATATGTTTCTACTTGAATGTACTTAGAGAAGATAGGCTTGAAATGATGAGTATACAATAGAAATCTGCTTAATTAATTGTTGCCAAAGTGATGTTATATCAATTCTCAATTCTTATGAATTTAGGTTAAGAGATTACTTAGTTATTTTGAATGGTTCAAAAGCCTATATTATTAAGAACACATAATTATAGTTTTTTACCTTAATTAGTTTTATTATTTTATATCTTCTTGGGTAAGTATACTGAGACAAATTCTTATATATCCATGGAAGAATCCCATATCAACATGATGATATACATATTTTCTACTAATAGCAGTTTTCTGAGAGTACTCCCTAATTTGTTTCACCATTTTATTTAATAGTATCTTAGAATTCAAGAATTCTATTTCAAGTAGAATGAAATGCTTTGTTAATGTGTGTGCTCATCAGGCACATCAGATGTTCCAATGGATACTTAATGTAACTCTCAAATCACTGAAGCAAAAAGCATACTATCAAGGCTATTGAGAGCTTCTAGCAATTATTATGAAGTCCATAAGTATATGTTTTCCTCAAATTAAGCAAAACCTATTTAATGTATACTGCAGCTATCTTGTTATTTCTTTTTGAGAAAATAATATAGAAATAAATTCTGTAGAGTTATTAAATGAGGAAATATTAAAAGCAAAGAATGTATTTTAATTTAGATTTAAAATTGAAACAGTGTGTAACAGGTGCTCAAAACTTAACACAACTGACACCATGTTGGAGGCATCATGCTGATCTTAAAAGCCAGTACATAGCACCCAATACCTACTAAAATGGAAAAAGAAAGAAGACATAATCTATAAAAAAAAACTAGTCCATAGTTCCAGTAAAGTTCCTAACTGTACTAACCTTGCTTTTTAGCATCTATAGTTCTGCTTCTTACTAACTGAAGTGTGACAGCCATGACTCTGTTTTTATGCCTATAAAACAAAGAGGGCTTTAAGGATTGGGGGTGCATGATTTGAGAAAGTTCTTCATGGGACCAGTGGCCAGCAATAAGGACTCCCTTTCTGTCTTTTAGAAGTGTCTGTGCTAGGAGCCTAATTTAATCATTTTCTGAGAGGCCCCAAGCAGGTGATGGAACCAGAAATTGAACTTACAGCCAAGGATTAGGTGGAGCTCAGAAGTCCTGTGGAAGAGTGGGAGGGAAGGATAGATGGACTCAGAGGGAACAAGAACTCTGCAAGAAGACCAGAGAGTCAACTAACATACCCATGGGTGTTTACAGAGACAGAACCACCAATCAAAGAGCATGCATGGGCTGGACCTAGGGTCCCTACACACATATAACCGATAGTCAGTTTGATCTTCATGTGGGTCCCTTGGTAAGTTGAGTGGGTGCTGTCTATGACATGGACTCGGTTGCCTGCTTTCAATCACTTTCCCTAATGGGACTGCTTAGCCTGGCCTCAGTGGATTAGGAGGGGCTCAGTCCTGATGCAACTTGATGTGCTGGGATAAGTTGGGGGAATGGCTCCCCTTTTGTGAGGACAAAGGGATGGGAGATACAGAGAAGAGGTTGGGAGGGAGGGACCAGGGAGAGAGGAGGGATGGGTGTGTGATTGGGATATAAGATGAATATATAAATTAAATATAAATTGTATTTTAAAAAGCTAAAAAAATAAGTGTCTGTGTATTGGTCTCTAGCATGATTCCCATGCAGCAAATGTAGTGCTTATCTTGTTGGTATTCTTCCAATGTCAATTATTGATGCTTAATAAATTAATTTTCTCTTTTTCTCAGATGTCTATCATTTTAAAAGCTTATCTAATAATAGGTTTAAATGCACTGGCAGGTTTTTTTAATACAAGCTATTGTTCTCTGTGAAATTTTTATTTTTAAAGACATTCAGAGAAATTTCCTTCTTGGTGATGTTACAGTTGAAAGCACACACATACCTTTTGCAATACAGAAAACATCAGTTACATTTTGTTTCTCCTGATTAACATTACTTCTTCTTGGGAGTATTTTCTTCACATAATTTTCATCTTTTAAATAGTTTAAACTTATTTTTGCTTGATTGAAAAAAAAAAAACAACAACTCAGCGTTGTTTTTGTAGAGAGAGAGACTCAGTTTAGTGGGATTTTGACAGGTTTTCTACTGATGATAAAATGAAATTGATCAAATGTGCATTTTTAGACTCTGGAAAACTCAGTGGCGAACAGAGAATTCTTTCAGAATAGTAAAAGATTTGTCAAAATCACTGCATGTACTGTAAGACTGTTCCCATGAACTCTAGTCTACCTGGATTGTGTTATACCTCTTTTATTCTCATTCTGTTTTTCCAAGGTAGTTGGTATGCCTCTGATCTGGGGCCTATGTCTCATGGGAACTGAGGTCACTTATTTCACAGTGTGCAGATGATGAAAGAACTGCAAATGGGATATGTGACTCAAGGATCATGTGATTTGTTTCTCCCGTAGTTCAGCTCCTTAGTAATATCTTGCAGACTTTACCTGAGATGTACAGTTATTATACAGAGTGATCATGAAATACAGAAATTGTCCCAGCACGTATGGTTATAAAGATAACTTTATCATTATGGGAAGCATATATATATATATATATATATATATATATATATATATATATATATTTACAATTAACCAACAATCATGTGTATATCATATACGTAATTTTTATTCTATGCCATACATATTTTATGTTGGAGCTAAAACTGAAATTTAGTTTTTTATAATGAAGCATTTTTATTAGTAGAGACTTAAATTTTAAGGCATTGTAATTTCTGTGCTGTTTTTAGGAACAAAGCTTTACTGGTCTAAAGTAATAAATGTATGAGATATTACATGATATACATATAACTTGTACTTTTATATTTATGTATTTACACAATATGGGTATTTTTGGCTTCATACATGTGGAGGTCAGCAGGCAACTCTAGAGGTTGGTTCTCTCTGCAGATTCTAGAATCTAATTCAGATTGCCAGGTTTGACAACAAGTGCCTTTACCTGCTGGGTCATCTCATGGCCCATAACTTTTATTTTTAATAAGCAGCCTCTAAAGGAGAAATGGGAGGTCTGTTTTGAGGATTTTCTCTGCTTTGGTGCCATCATAGTATTTTTTACTTCCATCATACTGACAAAATCACCACATTAACACAATTGTCTGTAATATGACCGCAAAATTATGGTGCTGCATCAGTAGACCATAGCAAAATGGTTTTATTTGTAAAATATTTCCTTACAAACTAGATTACTATATTATTACTTCTCATTCAAAGAATAGAGGAAGGATCTCTTATGTGAAAACGCAACAGAATACCTGCAGAGGTGGTATTTTATTTTGATTGTGATAGCCGGGTAATTATTTCTATCGTATGAGTTATGACAATCTCTCCTGAGTTTCAGGAATCGATAGGATCATCTGTTTGTAAACAGCTTTGACAACGATCTGAGTGCTTCTGCATCCAAGAGATATGTTGTTCTACTTTTTCCTCAACAATCTCTCTCCCATGTCTCTCAAGAGAAATTCACATGAGCACGAAAGTATAGTAATCTTAGAGTCTACTCTATTGTGGTCTTCAGAGAGAACACTAAAGGCAACTGATTACAAAAATCATTCAGAGTGGGATAGCTTCAGCAATCCAAATTCCCGGTGCATAAAAAGCTTCTGCTTTTTTTTTTTTAAAGAATATCCGTGTTCATGTAAACTCTGGGCATTACAGTCATAGCACAATAATTCCATACTCCAGTGAAAACAGGACAATGTGTTTGTGTTCACCTTCACTCGGTTTTTAGTAAAGGCACAATCTTCTTTCTTTGAGTTATTGATAGAGTCAGCTGCCCCCATCCAATTGAATATACATATATATCCCATATATATGGATATAAGGAGACTATATATATCTCAAGTGTGAGTGTTTTGCTTGAGTGAGTCAGGGAAAATAATCTGGACAACAATGGGCTATCCTATTTGATGCCTTCAACAGAGAATTCACTCCTGCCAGTGTGCATCAGTGTGCATTCGACATCAGAATTCATCCAACCCTCCTCCTCACCTTTTTTTTTTTTTTTAGTGTTAGTCTCAAGTGCATTGATAGTCAAAGAACTGTGTTGCATATCACATGAATTTGTGATTCTTCACGTAAATATTCTCATAATTAGGGAAAATTACTAACTTAGAGTAAATATTATGAGGTTTACTGTAATGTATGATTTGCAGGAGCAAATCTTAGCAGTAAAATGAATTTTTCTAAAGTATTTTTTTTTACCTCCCTATGTGTAATGAAAGCACCACTTCTATCATCTACAGTGTGGACATGTGTTAAAGATTGAATTTGTATACTTTCAAGGTTTCTGATTTTTCTTTTTAACTTTACAGATACTCTGCTTATCTGTTATGGGCTTGTACTTTTTTCCTCCTGTGGGATTTCTTTGTTTTCAAATCTCAGCATCTATGTGTGTTTCTTATGCATTTTCTTTGGTTCTTTTTTCCTATTGGTTTGTTTGTTTTTATTCTATCTTACTTTACATTATTATTATTTATTGCTAATTATTATCATTGTTAGTTTATATTCCTATTTGTATTTTAATTAGAAGAAAAAATTGTAGCTGTGAGTGGCGGGTGAAAGAGGAGAAACTTAGGGGGACGGGGAGAGCCATTTTCAGTTAAAATAAATGTAGGTCTGTGGCAAAGACTCGTGTGTTAGCATTCTGCACATCTCTAAGCTGTCTTGTTGGAGAAGGATTGATCACAATTAGAACGAAGCGAGATACGATTCATTCTACCTCACATTTTCTTTGTCCTGCTGACACAGGGTTCCATTCAGCAGCCCTGGCTGGCCGCAAGCTCACAGTGGTTCCCACTCCTCACTTTCCCAAGTGATGAAATTATAGGTACGTGTCCCCAAGCCAAACAGTGGTTTCCTTGTACTCTCTAATTTACTTAGTGTTGTACCTTTCAGTATTGCATGTATAATCAAATTTGAGGGGGGGGGGGAGTCTCTCAGTCTCTGAGAACTCATAATCTTGGGAGAGAAGATACCTTTAAAACATAAACCCTCCAATATAGCATAGCAATTATGTAAATGAACTTCAACTGTGGAGCAGTAACAGAGCACAAGCTTCAGCAGGGACGCTATGGAGTAACTGACAGAGAATACAGACTGTTCAGCCGGACCGCAGCGTTATAAAGAGGATCCATTCGAAACAACGAGAGACACTCGCGAAATTGGTACGTGTATAGTGCATGTACCGTAAAGAAAGAGTGTTGAAAATAAAAAAAAAGTGTTTCTCAGCCATTTGATACTCCTCTGTTGAGAATTCTCTGTTTAGTTCCAAGCCCCATTTCTCAATTGGGTTAATCGGTTTGGTGGTGTTTAATTTCTTGAGTTCTTTATATATTTTGGATATTAGACCTTTGTCAGATGTAGGGTTGGTGAAGATCGGTGGGGGGGGGGGGGGGGAGGAATGGGAGGATACAAGGGATGGGATAAACATTGAGATGTAACAAGAATAAATTAATAAAAAAAAAAAAGATTAAGATATTGAAGTTAAAAAAAAAATAGGTAAGGAGAAAGTTATAACTGGCCTTTGTTGAAATGCCAGCCATTCTGTTTCAACTAAAGGCAAACTGACATTTGGGAGGTGGGTTTAGTCGTTCGTACCTTGCTAGGTTAGAAGACACATTCTACTACAGTAGGTAAAAAACTTGGAGGAGTGAATTGGCCCAAGTGATGAGAGAAGACTCTGGTTTAGTTGTTTTGCAGGGATAGTGAGAATGTAAACCATATGTAAACATGAGACAGGGTCTGGGGATGGAGGCAGCAGTGAAGTGAGGAAGAGACAAACAAAGTAGCGCCTGTCCTTGATTCAATACACATAGAGGGAGGGGTGTATTTCTTGATTGTGCTATGTGTAGAAAAATACCACCTTGCTCTAAGTAACATTTTAAAAACAAACAATGCTGAGAGTAGATTGTCTAGGTCCTAATTTGGAGCTCACCTTACAAATCATACTTGTTTTTAATTAGATTGAATGTTAGTTGATTTGTTCCTGGGACCAAATTCCTGACAGAGCTATTTAAAGAAGTGTTTATTTTGCCTTGCAGTTCTGGGCATATAGTCTATCACATTGGGGAAACATGGCATCAGGAGAGGGAGGGGTTTGGTCATCAACAGGAAGCCGAGGAAGATGAAGGTGGGTGCTCAGCTTCCTTCTTCTCATCCACTAGGTCATCCAAGACCCTAGGCCTTGAAAAGATGTTGCTGGCATTAAGGATAGGCTTTCCTATTTCAATTAAGCTAATACAAATAATCCCTAGAGGGCATGAGGGAAGGCTTGTCTTCTATGTGAATCTAGACCTGTCAACTGGAAAATATTAGCCATCAAAAGTGGCTTGTTTTTATATATCACTGGTTTAAACATTCCTAATATATTCTACATATACATTTGATAAGAGCTGTTTCACATATTTTTATGTTTCTGTTTTCAATAAAGCTCAACAACAATTTCCTCTGAGGTGTATACATTTTTAATTTGAGGTAATTTTTCATTTAAAGAAACAGTTTCTTTCCTATTCCAAATACAGTTTGTCTCCTATGTTTTCTCCTAGTATGGTTTGTTAATAGTTATGTTTTTGTTTGTTTTTTTTGTTTGTTGTTTTTAGAGACAGGGTTTTCTCTGTCCTAGAACTCATTCTGTAGATCAGTCTGGCCTTGATCTCAAAGAGAGATCCACCTGTCTCTGCCTCCCAAGTACTGGAATTAAAGGCATGGGCCACCACCATTGCCCAGCTATGGTTACGTTTAAAATTAGGTAAAATGTTGATTTGAATTACTATGATATTTTACACATATATTTCTACCACTATTTTGTTGAAAATATCTTTTCAGTGAATTATTCTGCAGTTTTATATTTTTGGATGTGAGCCTAGTTTTAATGGCTGAGCCATCTCTTCAGTCCTATTCTGCAGTTTTTTAGAAACCCAGACATCTATTTATCCATTGGCCTCTTGTTGAACTCAGAATCCTATTTGAACTTTTTCTTAGGTTTTGGACTAATAAAGTAATTGCACTGAAACTAAAAGCTTCATAAAAGGTGCTGAAATCAGGCTATGAGAATGGTCTAATATTCCCTTTGTTTCCTGATTGTTTTGGGCAATCTAGTCTGCCTAGTTTACTTAGGTCCTTTGCATTTTCAGATGAATTTGAAGTCAACTGCATACGTCCTTTCCTTTTCTTTTCTTTTCTTTCTTTCTTTCTTTCTTTCTTTCTTTCTTTCTTTCCCTTTTTTGAGACAGGGTTTCTCTGTGTCATCTTGGCTCCTCTGGACTCACTTGGTAGAGCAGGCTGGACATGAACTCACAGAGATCTGCCTGCCTCTGCCTCCCTGAGTGCTGAGATTACAGGCATGCATCACCATAACCAACAGCTGGATATTCTAGAAAAAGATTCATATAAATTTTTTGGATACATTGCTATAAAGGGCCAATACAAATTAAATATTTTTGACTAGCACACTTCTCTGCCATCTGTGTCAATAGGGACCAAAAACTGTAAGGCGGTGCCTGGCAATCATGGATGCAGTGAGGCACATAACACTGCTACCAGCCCAGTTCCCTCAAAGCAACATTTCCCCCCTTATTAAACTTCAAGTTAGTTGAGAATGAATATCTCAGAATCATGGAAATAAGAGCTTCCTTTCAGTACGATGTCGTCAAAGCCTTTAATGGTTGTTTTCAAGCACATAACGATATTATTTTGCGACAATTCCTAGGCTTCTGAGGCAACAGCATGAAGATTAGAACAATAGTTACTTACATCCTTGGCTTACGCAGAGCACCAATGAGGGTCTGAAAAGGACAATAGCTATATTTATTGAAACCCAGCATTGAAAACCAATATACTTTTTCTTATCCCCACAGAACTCCAACACAGGCAGCCCTTCTCAAGCCCAAGGCTAAGAGAGATAAACAGCTCACTAAATATTACACAGCTATTACATGAGAGTGTTGTTGTGCAAATCCAGATCTGTTTAGCCCTGTTTGTGTAAGTTTGTTCTTATGACGGCAAACTTCTTTCACAGCGTTTAGAAAGTGTGGTCAACCCTTTCATATTGTAATACTATGTTGCCATGTACAATGTTTACACTCAACATAATGGAAACTAGTCCCTAAGTACATTCTAAACAATTGTCTGTAAGCTGACAGATAAATGGAGTCCTCACCCTCCAACAAGGAGACTTCTCTTTGCAACAGAGAGACCACCACAGAGGACCACAACTAATCAAACTGCAGAGTTGTGGGATCCAGTTCCAATAGACACATCTATAAAACACCGGCACACAAAAGGTTCAGGGAACACTGTGGAAGAGGAGGCAAAAAGATTGTGAGAGCCCGAGGATCAGGGAATTTGTTGTGAGATTGTGTCTCCTACGATGTTAGGAGCTGCACTCATAAAGTCCCACCAACGTGACTGCCTTCAGATGAACTGAAAGAGAACAGGGATGGACTGGGCAGAGTGGATGGGACAAAGCCTACGAGGCCTTAGCCCTAAAGTAAGAACTAGAAGCAGTTAGAGACGTTTTCTCTCCCGGGGGTGGGAGTGGGGGGGGGGCAGAATACAACAATTGGTTGTCCAGTGCCAGGTAATCAGTCCTGAATGTACAAGTGAGTGGCAGTGTTCAGGCTGAGCAGATTATATGTATGAATATATTAATATACACTTGTACATTGATGCATGTAGCAACAATGAAGGGAGGCCATGAATATGAGAGGAAGTAGCATGAGCTATTAGACTGACAAAAGATTATGTAATTTTACGAAATACTTAGTATTTCACCATATTTAAATAATAAAACATTATCATAAATCTTTTCATCCAATCTGATTTTCTCTAGGCATATTTAGATATTCCATTTTTCTTCTACTAGTTATTTTTCCCATGAAATTTTAAAAAGAACTTGAATTTGTGATTAAATCATTTTAGTGTTTGTAGTACAATATAGGGGTCAGCCATCTCAGAAGAACAGTCATTAAACTATTTTAATTTCAGCTTAATTGCTAGCACAATGTAGAGAAACTTAGAGAGATGAGGTGCTTTATGACTCTATCAAATTGGAAAAGTGGAAAGTTGAAAACCAAATGATATGCAAATTTGACAGTGTACAGATAATGGGACAGATTAAAATACAGAATAGCATTTGATTTTTTTCTGATTCAAAAATTTTAGAAACTTACATCAGAATTGATTTGGGAGAAAGCAAGAAGTGCTTCATTAGTAGTGGTAAGTGCTCAATCCCAGAACAAGAGGTTAAACTAATTTCTTTCTAAAGGTATCTGTAGCCGTGTAAACTGAAAGGGTGACTTTCATTATTGGAATGCTCACTGACATCCATAAAGAAAACAGATTAAAATGTGGTGAGAGAAAATGGTTTCACAGACATAAATCATTCTGAGGGTAGAAATCAACAAATCTAAAAGAAGGGTCACTTGAAAGTCCAAATGAGTGCCAAAAATTCAAACACATACTCTCTTTGTATGTAAGATTCAAACATTTAAAATGTGTATTTCATTGGAATAGAAAGAAATGTATCACCTTTCTTCATGGAACATTTTATAACAGGATAAAGACCAAAAATGCTATCTTAGAGAAGTCTGTGAACAGTTATTTTTACATTATAAAGCTTGATTGACTCTGTGGGTTCTCTGACCAAATGTGTTTGACCTTCCTTTGCACACTTCAATATGTCTCTTCTGGTCTATGTCAGTATAACAATAATACAATAAAACATTGAAATATGGTTTACCCAAGCCATAGAAATAGGGAAGTAGAAATGTTTCTTTTATATGCGCAGGTGTAATGTGTTTACTGCCCAGTCTTTATTACTTGGATAAGCCATGGTTGGTTCAATTAGTCTATTAATCATATTGTAGTAATTTCATGTATTCATTTTTCAGGAGAAAATGGTGTTCTTCCATCTAGCTAAGATTAATTATCACTATAGATAAAGTAACTCCTGATTGCTTATAGAAAAGGCTCAATGGGATTCTTCATGGAATTCAAGTCCCACACTTTCTAAATTTAAGCCTTCTTGTTACAAGCAATGTTTAAAACCTATATGTTTTGCCTACCATCCTGTCCTTTTTCTTTGTAAGGTTCATTTCAATAGGTTAACTTGTGTGCTCTTCCTAGCTGTGTACTTCTCAGCCCATTCATTTATTAAAACCTACGTACTCTGTAAAACCTCAATGGAGTTCTGTGACCCATGTGCTCTTGCCAGGGAATCCCTTTCTTACCTTTTGTTCACTAGTTCTGTGCAGTTGACTGTGCCTGCAGCTCTTCCTGAGTGTGTGTAACTGATGTTATTTTCCGTTCAGTAGAATAGGCACTGTCTGAGGCCTGGGAATGCCATTAAAGTGGATCTCTCACTCTAAGTATCACAGTTCTGTAACAGAAGGAGAGAATACATATAACTTACTGTTACACGCCATTACTCAAACACTAAAATGTTTAGTATTTTGGAAACCTGTTTTCTTAGCTATAATTGTCACCCCTTTCTTTCTTTCTTTCTTTCTTTCTTTCTTTCTTTCTTTCTTTCTTTCTCTCATTCTTTCTTTCCTTCCTTCTTTCCTTGTGAGATTTCCAAATATGAGTGAGTATTATTTGAAATAATCTTTTTTTTTGGGGGGGGGAGGGGAAGAAATAAGAATCCCATAGATCTTGAATTAACCAAGGCTGTTGCTAGGATTGAGGTTCACTCTCCAAATAGTGACAGTGGGGTCCCATTGCTGAGGACAACATCCGCACAGTTCACTGAATATATAGAGGCCAAGATGGTGCCTTCATGGGGCCTTCACACCTATGCTCTAATCTCTTTTGTGGGAGAAGGTACTCTGTAGGCTACAGAAAGAGAAACCCGGACACCAACCCAGCCACAAAAACTTCAACCTAAATCTGTCTTGTCTGCAAAATGTGCTGGGGACTAGAGCTTGCTGCAATGCCCAACCAATGCCTGGCTTAACTTGAGGACCATGCCATAAGAGAAGGCCATGATGTACACTGCCTGCATGGCCAGGAACCAGAGGCTGAATTTCCGAGATACCCAGGTTAATACCAAATATGATTGGCACAATAATATTTTTAAAAAGAAATGAAATGATTTCTGATGATATTCTGTTATACTCCTTGATCATACCTTGTCTAGGGAGCCAGTGCCAGATATTATACAGAGAGTGAGTCTAAATTGGAGGCCTCCATTGGATCCTCCCCTTAGAGACTGGGAAACCCCATGGAAGAGGGGGGGGTAAGACTGTAAGAGTCAGAGGGGATAGAGGACACCAGGAGAACAAGACCCACTGAATCAACTAAGCAGGGCTCACATGGACTCCCAAAGATTGAAGCAATAAGCACAGGGCTTGCATGGGTCCAGGCTAGGTCCTCTGCACACATGTTACAGCTGTTAGCTTGGTGTTTCTGTGAGACCCCTAACAGTGAGAGGGGGGAAGTGTCTTTGACTCTTTTGCCTCCTCTTGGGACTCTTTTCCTCCTACTTGGATGATTCATTCAACTTTAGTGTGAGCACCTTTTGCCTTGTCTTATTGTATCTTGTTTTGTAGGGTTTGGTTGTTGTCTCTTATAGCACTTCGTGGGATTTCATCTTCAAGGAATATCTCGGTTCCTCCATCATTGGTCCACTTTCCTTTAAGTCTTTTCACAGAGTTCTCTGTGGTACCACAAAGGTCCTTACTCTCCTGAAAGGCAAGCTAGGAAAAGGAAAACGGTTAAAGGTTTTTTGTTTTGTTTTGTTTTTGTTCTGCCCCTGGGACTCTTTTCCTCCTACTGGCTATCATGTAGCTGTGCAGTGTATTGATTTATTTGTAGAGTTTTGTAGGTGTGTAGTATCTTGTTTTGAAGTTTGGTTGCTGCCTCTTGGAGGAAATGGGGGAGGAGTAATCTTGCAGATATGGGAGGCGGGGGGAGACCTGGGTGGAGTGAGAGAGAAAATCTGTGATTGGGATGTATTAAATGAGAGAAGAATCTGATTTCATAAAAAAAATGCAAAAAAATACTTCATACTTAAATGACTTAGTTAAACATTTAAAATAAACACTAGAATTGGCATAATATGGGATGAAATATTTTGAATTATCCATAAATTTTATATACAGCTTTGTGCAGTAAAGAATTTGGACTTGTTTGTAAAGAGAGTTTGCCTTTGACTTAAGTTCCTGTAAGATAATCACTTAACCACCTCGAATTTCCCAGGTGACAGGAACATCTTCTTTAATCCCTCCATACCTGCTAACTAACTCTAAATAAATGACTCAATGATGACCAGACATGCTAAATTATCTGTTTGTGTGATGGTCTTTTTTGGAGAGACCAAATATGTAATATTGGAGTATTCAACCATGTGTGTAACTCAGCCTTCAGAACAGATGTTAGAGATTGACTCTAACAGCATGGACAATGGATCAATTATCTTGTCTATATGGTGTTGCATTAATAAAATTTATCAACACCTAGTTTTATAAAGCAGAGCATATTAAATTATGAAGATGCAGGGTTTTATCATTTGTTTCTAACTACATTTTGCTCATAAGTTTTATTTATCACTCATGACTTTGCTCACAGTGTAGCTATAGATAGTTGTTTATCCCACTAAATGGTAAGCTTTATGAATAAATAACAGCTTCATATTCATTTATATATGACATGTCCAGTTCGAGTAGGTTGCAATGAGTGCTTATATAGTGAGTTGATGAGTGTCTGGAAAACAGTGCAATTTTAACCAAATGTACTCAATTGACATATCCAGGTGCTTTCCTCAGACTGTTGTGATTTTGTGGATTTTTTTAAAAGTACATGACCTTTCTTCAATAGTTATAAATATTTCATACAATAAATTTAGAATATTCCTATAGGGCTAACAGGTATTACATTTTTAAATAAGAAAACATTGATTTGGGATACAGAATAATTACAAATATACTGAACTTATTTAATTTTGTAGTCTCAAAAATTTTTTATTGTTTAGTCTCAAGAAAATTACTCATTTAAGCTTTTATTTCTTCAGTACAAAATAGGGAATTAGTCTATGTTTTCTATTGCTATATCATGCATCTACTAAAATGAGTGATAGATATTAATGCTCTATCCAACTTTCTCCAAAATTTGAAATGATTAAATAAATATATGTAAGTAAGCACACAATCTAAGTGTATATGTTATGTATGCATCTTTAAATATTTAACACATACAGATTTATAGAATATGTCTGTTTTTCAGTGTGATGTGTACTATAGCTAGGTAGATAATAACTACCATATCATTTATTAGTTCATATAAACAGTGATTAAGTATAACACTATTTATGGTGATTTGATGTATTTTATTATATCTTATGGGCCTTTTTCTATGCAAGATGTGTATATAACCAAGGTCTTATTCAGAAAATGCTTATGTCTGACTCAGTAGTAAGTCACAGTTGCACCATTATAATTGGAGATCTCTGATACAAAGACAAGCTTTCGGTATCTACAGAGTATGATTCCAGCTTGCTTATTAATTTGCTCACTTTTTACATCAACTCATTCATTGAACAAAACACACATTGGGCATCCACTGTATCTTAATATTATTCTAGGTACTGGGGTTGCAAAGATGAGTCAGGTTGGCCTTTATCTCAAGAAATAATCAACGGTGGTTCAAGCTGATGACTCTTTGAGAGTTTAGCTGAATCATTAACAGCTTGTACATTAAAGTAGACTTTCTTCCGAGTTTGCAACATCTTGTGAGGATCTTTGTAAAGAAAGACTGAGCAAAGCTGACAAGTTTGAGCTCTATTGAAAGACTCAGTGTCAAAATCTCCTTCTAACATCTTTGTCTATCAGAATTCATTACAGTGACTGTATCCTGAGCATCACAAGATGAAACTAAGTTTAGTTCTATATATTTGTGATTCATGAGACTGGTTGACCAAAGGAGTTTAGTATAGTCTAGGGAATGCAACTGCTGTACTATCTGACTTGGAGCTGGAACATGTGACGCAGGGCGTGGGGCTTTCCATGGGTGTGATCTAACACATGCATAGAGAACCTCAGCATAGTAGAGGCCACGTGAGAAGCAAAGTGACACAGCAATCCACCTCTTCTCTCTGTCCAGGGCTTGCTTTTGCAATGGTTTGAAAGAAAATGATTTCTGTCAGAAAGATGAATGCTGAATTTTCTTAGCAATAGATTTTTTTGTTTATTCTCTTTTGTAAAGATTCATAGATTCCAGCATCTAAGCCACATTAAACTATTTGGTAACATGTTTAAATTGATTTATTATCTCACAAGTATTCCCTATTTGAAAATTTTAAGTACTCTATTTATGTTAATGTTGTCATGTTTAAGAGTATGTTATTGTTCAAGTAAAAAATCTTTTTATAATTAGATGAGTTTTTGATAATTCTACATTGATTATAATACTCCAAAACAATATTCATACTGCTGGACATTTGAAAAATGTTTTTAACATATGTATAAGGACTTGTCTGACTTAAATGGCCATGAAGGCACATATTTGCAAGTAAAACACATTGTAAAATTATAGAAAAAGAAAGTTCAAGGGATAGTTAAGGAAATCATACGTTTGTAAAACTTCATTAAAAATTTCAATTTGTTACCCAAACTTATACCTATCTGTTACACTTACACAAATATACTAACAAGAATGTAATAAACACATTTAATAAATTGTTAATATTTTTCATTAAATGATAGTAAAAGAAGATAAATCTTATCTACTGCAATGAGTACTATGGAAGTGTAAATGGCCTTGTTTTAGATTAAAACACTAATGGAAAGCATTCAAGTGTATCTGCTGAAGAAAGTATTTTTTTTTACCTGTTGTTGCAGAAGACAGCCATGACTGCGTAGGGTCCTAAAGTTCACTTACTTAGAGCAAGAATCAAATATCTAATGAGAGAAAACACTAATCGTCTCTTGATTGTCTTTAAACAAACATAGATTCAACTCACCTCATAACATGGTTTTAAAATAAGCCACACTAAAATATAAAGGTTTACACAATTTATTCTTATGCAATTTTTTCATCCACTTATTTCTGTAGAAAACAAAACTGAAAATCTATTACTTCATAAAATCTGTTACTTCATTAGGCTTTTAGAAAATTCACAAAAGGTATAAAAATAATTATTTTATCATGTAAACCTGACATATATAATGTGTTATACTGATTTTATTTCCATTGTTAAACCATTTCAGATTTAGTTAAACTAAGTAAGAAATAACACAGTCAATTTAATAAAGTGAATTTTGTACATCTATAAAAAACTTAGAACAACACTGAGAAAACTTGATATTTTAATATTCTCATTGCTGTCACATAGTCAATGTCTCTTTCCATTTTATCATAATATTTACTACATTATTACTTGAGATTTAAACTTAGTGTTATAGTTTTCATTATTTTATTTTATTCAATGGTCTACGATACGCATTCAAGCTCTCTCTGCCTGGCTTAGCTATGAAAACATCTGACTTTTTTTTATGGGTCCTAAAATAAGGGATTTCATGAAAAATAAACACAAAACATAGCTTTAAAAAATTTTTAAATAGCCTTAGTTAGCCTAGGGCAGGGCAGACATTAATCCTCTAAACTCCTTCCCATAGTGGGGCAGGTATCCCATAATCCCAATCCCATGCCATCTGCTCCTAACAACTTCTATCAAGCTACCTCCCATCATAATCCCAAATACTTGTTAATGTTCTTCGTCTGGACCAAATTCTCCATCCACATCAGCCATGTGCTTCTCTTCCATCTAAGCCATGGCAACCCCTCTTCAGGGGAAGCGGCTCCTCCTCTTTGCGCATCGCCGCCGACTCCGCCATTCCTCCCTCTCCTCCTCCTCTTGTCTCTCGTCTTCTTGTCTTCTTCTTCTTCTTTTCTTCTTTCTCTTTTCTTATTCTTCTTCTTTTTCTCCTTCTCCTTCTCCTTCTCCTCCTTCTTCTTCTCTCTCCTCCTCCTCCTCCTCCTCCTCCTCCTCCTTCTTCTTCTTCTTCTTCTTTTTCTTCTTCTCTTTTCAGGATTCCTCAAGCAAAGCTTTAATAAGCTTATTACTATTAAAAATAACTTCAGATCATATAAAGGCAGCCAATTTGGCTTGGAATTTTCATCTATTGGTTTTGTTTTTAATTAAAAATATAACTTCTCTCACATATTACATCTCAACTTCAGTTTCCCCCTCATTTCGCCCCCGCCCCCCAACCCCCCAGCATGTTTTCCCTCTCTCCAATATCCTCTCCACCTTTTCCCCAGAGAAGGACAGGCCTCTTGAGAACATCAAATAAACACAGCATACTAAGCTATAATAAGACCAAGCACATGCAATCACATCAAGGCTGGCCAAGGCAACCCAGTAGGAAGAGTGCATCTGCATGCTTACAGGTGCGTCAAATGTCTTTTCCTGGTGTATTTTTTCTAATAAAAGATGATAAACTAACTAGAAATGCAGTAGATATCTACAAGGACGTGGTGAGTAGGCGAGGAGAGGCAGGTGCACACTGTGAGCCTAATGCAGGGTGTGAGTCAGCAGGGTGTTCTCAGCAGCGGTACTTCTGATTTCCCTGTGGAAATGAACACAGAGACAGTGAATTGCCCAGACAGACGCTGTTGAGAACACTGTGGCCTTCAGCCCTGACTTCTCTGATCACAAAGCGCTTGGCCTCCAATTTTCCCACACAGTTTTAATAGCTGCAGAGGGATGGAATCTAAGTACGCTGGCCTTCTTCAGTAGATCATGATCATTCAATGGTATGTCCAGCTAAGATGTTTGTATGTTTGTTTTCATGAAAATAATTTAAAGTCATGCTAGAATAAGTTATTTGAGTTAAGAACAGACAAGTTTTTTTTTTTTTAATTATCTCTCTGAATTTGGGATGTCTGAAAAGTAACAAATAGAATCTTTTATCTTTTTCTTTCTTTCTTTTTTCCTTCCTTCCTTTTTTTTTTTTTTTTTTTTTTTTTTTGAGACAGAGTTTCTCTGTATAGCCTTGGCTGTCCTAGATTCCCTTTGTAGACCAGGCTGGCTTCGAACTCACAGAGCTCCACCTGCCTCTGCCTCCCAAGTGCTGAGATTAAAAGTGGGCGCCACCATGCCCAGCAGTAGAATGTTTTTTAAAAAGTCCCTATAAAATAATGAATATGCCTGAAAATGTAGATTATGATTATCTATGTCTCTTATAAACTGATGAGAATCAACTCTGTTTGATATCTAAATGCTTAAATGTTAAAAAAACAAAACAAAACAAAAAAAAACCTGTGTCCACGGCCCACTACATAGTTGCTTTAAAACTGTACTTCAGGGATGGCTGGAGCAATCTGGAGCACATGGAAGCCCTTTTATACCCTTGGGGAGTTTAAATGAATTATATCAGTAAGACAAGTCAGGGCAAAGTTTATATTCCCTTCCTTATAGCTACTTCCTGTTGACATGGAGTACCACAAAGCAAGGTCACTAGCACTGCAGGCTAACCTGTAAGAGAGACTGTGGGGAAAAAATAGTCACATTTTTCAAGGGACCAAATGCATTCTTCATTTTCATGACAAGGCTTCCTAGAAATAAATCAGCATTGTGAGACAAGGCAACAAAGCCAAGTGCAGCTCAAGATGAATGCACTGCCGCAGTGGCACGGAGGCGTCGACCTTGCATCTGGACAAGATGGACTCGGTCTGTGGCCTGCCCTTCAGAGTGCCCCCGAGTGCAGTGATAGAATTCTTGGGGGCGGAGTGATCTCTGCTTGTGCTTTCTTGTTGCTGCTTCCTTAATGCTGTATGGATTCAGAAGTTTGCTCTACCTGAGTGAGCCCAGGTGAGCAAATGCAACTGTAGATATTTAAACTTGGGGTCGAAAGATAAAGGAGAAAGTCATAATTTAAGTCCTATTGACCTTGTTTTGCTTTACTCCCCATCAATAGGAAGTAACTATAAGAAAGGGAATCTAAGAAAAGTCAAACTGTTACTAAATTCTAATCCCAGCTTTAAACTTTCCAAGCTCAGAAAGCCAATGGGAATAGAAGGGACATTATTCTGCTCATTACAGTACTGAATACCTAATCAGAGGATTTTAATAAAACTATTTTTCTTGTATTATCCAGTATGGTAGAGAGAATGCAAATATTGGTGAAAATTTACCTAAACTTAGTGATAGGTTGCAGTTAGAGCTATGCCATTAACTAACTCATAATAGAATTTCCACAAAATTCACACCCTTTCTGCCCAACGTAAGAGAAAAGTGAGTGAGATAGTTTTTCCTGAGCTTCCTCTTCCTAACATCAGTGGATTTATGGTAAATTTCAGTATATTTTGCTCTTGGGAAGTTGAAAAACAAAAACATATCAATTCTGTGATTTACCAACATTGAGAGACTCTGCAGTGTTTTGAACTTAATGGTGCAGAATAATACTTATATTTTACAAAAGTTACTCCAAGGTCAACCTGCTATTGTGAAAATACCAGTTTTCAAAACTTCCCAAAGGTGTGATAACAACAGCAGTGGGATTATTTGCACATATCATAGCCAACTGGGCTTAGTTCGAGACAGAGATGTTTCTTGTTGACAATGTGTAGGTGGGGAAGCTCAACACCTCTACTGAGCTATGTTAATGGCTTTATAGCTATGTTAATCTTTCGGTTGATCTCTGAATTTAGTCATTTGAAAATAAATGCTCGCTAGGGAGGTCATCATCAAGAAATAACTGAGCAACTGTTTAAAACTGAAGGCTGTTTTTCTGAGTTAATGGAGCAAGTTGCATTACCGTCTATCTGAAAATTAGAGCTTATTACCTATCTATCTGTTGATACATCTTAGTGACTGTGTAATAACCTGGGAAATGGGACTGTTCTAACTCATGAATTTACTTGAAATCATGAGGACAACAGGAAACATTACAATGTGCTTAGAATTTTAGGTCAATTTTTCTACAAATTAAATATACAATTTTTTATTTGATATTGTATAGGTACATCTACCTTGCCAGAATGAATTCTGATTATTCCCAATATTAGAACTGTAGATTCAGGACTCTAAATGATCTTGATAGTAAATATGTATACATTCCATTGATGGGAATTTGTGTCCCTACTTATGTATTATATTTAAGGGCTATTTCCCATGATCCAAAAATATTTTTCTGTATTGAATAGCTTTTATTATTCTAGACAAAGCTCTTTTTTTATTTCCCAAGTTAAGACTACCATTTCATTATATTATATTTTGAATCATAGAAGTGTATTTAAATTTCTTTTGCAATTGTATCCTACAGTTTTATTTTTCTAACACTAACTTAAGCCCATGTTTTCAAAATTTCTGATATTTTCTAATTTTATAATAATAATATATATATTGAAATTTGAGTTAAATGGTATTTACAAAAGATGCATGTCATGTCCATATGCTGAAGAGAAAACTTAGGCCATTACCAATACTGAAATATGGAATGGGAGAAAGTATCTGTACATTAAAGTTATGCTAGGTGTTAATATCCAAGAAGAAAGCAACACAGATCCTAGCAACAAAAATAAATAACTTAATTTAAATGCAAGGATAGGTATTTTCAAAACAAAATGTACAAATACCTAAGAAGTTTATAGAATAATACTGAATATCACTAATCATTAATGTAATGAATATTTAATCTATAACAACATGTAACCTCACTCCTTAGGACAAATAAAAGGCTTGTCAATGATATGTAGAAAAGCAAACACATGTGGCAATAAAACTAATGTAATAATTTTGAAAATTAATATGCAGGGACCTCAAAATTAAACATATCACTGCTATATGCTCCTGAAAGTGATACATACAATGAATTATATTAAAAATAAAGTTAATTTTCTCAAAGAGGTTGTAATGGCTCACTCTATGTCAACATGACCCAAGCAGCACATGAGAATAAGAACGTTAATTGAGAAATTATCTTCATAAAACTGGGATGAAGGCAAGCCTGAAGTGGAAATTTCTGGTTTCTATGAAGACTCAGTTGGGTCACGTGGTGTTTTGCTGAAAGCTGTTTTGTGAGAGGTCACGTGTCGTTTTTACTGGAAGAGAGGGCATGTGATGTTTCTTTG
This sequence comes from Acomys russatus, assembly GCF_903995435.1. Lineage (NCBI taxonomy): Eukaryota > Metazoa > Chordata > Mammalia > Rodentia > Muridae > Acomys > Acomys russatus. Next base: position 19,867,437 of record NC_067157.1, on the reverse strand, counting down.
GGCGCAGACATGTGAGAGGGCACACGATGTCTGAAAGGAGTAGAAATAGAACCCCATGGAAACTGGGACATTGCTTTTTTGCATTGCTACACTGTTATGCTCTGCAACTCTTTGCTGATCTTTGCTGGTCATGGTTTTTGCTGGTCTTCGCTCTGCAGAGAGAAAGTTCTAGAGGCTGTTTCCTGGTACTTCAGCTGGTTTTGGCCTCATTTGTGGACTCCTGCTGATTCAGCAGAACCTTGGTTTTTCTGTTGGATTGTGCCACCTCTATGGATTCCTGTGCTCTTTGCTGTTGGCTGTTGAACGGGAATGCTGGTATCCCAACAACACCAAGTAGAATTGGCCCAAGGGACTATGTCTAAACAGGTCCATAATCCCTTTTTCCTACTAACATTTTTTTTCTCCTCTTCCTCTGGTTGATGAGTTAGAAATGAGGCAGAACCCTAAATAAAGCAGGTTTTGAAAAATATACACGAGTCTAAAGGGCATTTTCTTGATTAGTGATTGACATGGAAGAACCGAGCCCTGGGCACTCTAAGAAGGCAGACTCTGCATTCATGAGGCGCAAGCCAGTAAGCAATACTCTTCATGCTCTTCCCATCATTTCCTGCCTCCAGGTTCCTGCCCTACTTGAGTTTTAGCCTTGGCTTACATCAATAGAATGTGATAAGGGATATGTAAATCCAAATAAATTCTTTCCTCCTCAAGTTGTTTTTAGTTATGGATTTTCACCACAGCAATGGTAACCCTAAGACAGGGATGTCTACACTGCATATTCACTGAAGCATCATTAACATAAAACACAATTTGAAATGCCTATCAATGATGAGTGGATGTAGATTTTTATAGAGAGTAGAATATTATCCAGCCTTAAAAAAGATGGATAGCTCATTTTCAAAACCCAGAGACAGACTTAGGAAACATGGTAAGCAAAATAAAGCAGTGATGATTGTGACCATATATGGCATCTAAAAATTCACACTATGAATCAGAAACTGGGGGGTGAGGGGGAAGGCTGTATAAACAGTTTGGTGGGTGAGGGCACTTCCTCCTCTTCCAAAGGACTTGGGTTCGTGTTCCAGTACCCACATGGCAGCTCATAGCTGTTATAACTCCAAGATTAGAAATCTTCATATAGACATGCATGCAGAAAAAAATCAATGCACATAAAAGGAAAATAAAAAAATAAAAGAATCGGAGACTAGAATGGCACTTAGGCAGAAGGTCAGTGGAAGGTGAGGTTGGTAATGGGAGCAAAAGTTTCAGTCAAACATGGTAAAGTGGGTCTGGAAATCTGTTACCTAATATGTTTATTTTTGACAGTAACATATGCATTTACCTTATGCTCAAATATTGCTAAAAGAATAAATTGTACCACTGGCTTTATCTGTATTTTACCTCTGGTCATATTTATTCTAGGTAGCATATATCTATACATTCTTTCTTAATAAATTTTGTACAAGGTTTTTATTGAGATATATGATTTCATAGTTGTTGTGAAAAACTACATTCATGGGAATAAAATGATCAGTGAATATTATATTCAACCTTTGTGTAAATTGTAGCTTAATTTGGAGAAATGCTTGGGTTTTGTTATGTTGTGGTCATGGATAATGTCTTCGTTAGCTTTATTCCCTGAGAAATGATTATCCATTAAGAAATTTTAAGTTTCTTCCTTCATATAATATATAGAATATGTCACCAGTATTTTATCCAAGTCTATTTTAATTCTATTTTATTGTTACAAACTTATAACTCTGCATATTTAAGAGTTGTCTGTTGTCACTAAATATACCAACACAGTTAGTGAATCCTAAAAATAATAGTTACAAGAAACTTGATTCCCCCCCCCCTTTTTTTTACACTTTCATCATAGGCAGTGGTGGGGAAACAGCAAAAGCAAGGAAAGGTTCACTGCTCTGGCTTAGTGTGATGATTGGAATGAAAAGCTCGATATGTCCCATGAAAAACTTTACTTACCAAGAAAGTGGGTCAGAGGAGAGGACATTCTATTGAGACTTTAGGCGAGAGTAGCATGAAAGAATGGGGAAATAGTAGGATCCACAAGGTTCTGGAAACCTACAAGAAGAACTTTATGACAGGCAGATCTGGGTCCTGGGGTCCTCCTCAAACTAAGGCACCAGCCAAGGATAATATAGGCATTAAACTTCGAACCCCTACCAAGACTTAGCCAACGAACAGGATATTCTCCACCATTGAGAGGAGAGTGAGATCTGACTCTCACACGAACTCTGGTGCCCCTTTTCTGACCATGTCCCCTGGATGGGGAGGCCTGGCAGCACTCAGAGGAAAGATAGCAAGTTACCAAGAAGAGACTCGATATTCTAAGAGCATATATGGGGGAGGAGGTCTCCCTCAATCACAGACATAGGGGAGGGGGGAAGGGGGGAAGTGGGAGGGAGGGAGGAATGGGAGGAAACAGGGGAAGGGCTGACAATCGAGATGTAATATGAATAAATTAATTTAAAAAAAAAAGATGAAAAAAAAAAAAAAAGAATGTGGCTTTCCAAGAAACTTGTGGAGACACTTTACATGACGGGACATTTAAGTAGGGCTATCGAGGTCCAGATGTGAAAGCAAACCAGTGGAGTTCAGCACTTAGATGCAAATTGCTATCTGTCATCTGACTTGGAAGTAATCAAAAGCAAGGCACAAAGGTTTAAAGCAAAATGCTTTGGGTGTGTATTTGAGTTTTGAAAGTCGGATTTTTTTTCCTTCTCCTATGGCCCATGATAGCACCTGTCTCTCTTCACGAGATATAGAATTAAAGGGTTCCTATGATAACCCATTTGAAAAAGTCAGATAACTGAATATATTCAGTCTAAACTCATCTCTTCTAGTTTTACAGGACAGCAGAACAGAGAGAAATCCAGGCACTTCTCCATCTAGGGAATCAAACTCTGAAAAGACTCTTGGGAACATTAAATCCCAGACTGTCATTTGATGGAAAAGAAAGTTAAGATCTGCAAAATGGAATTAACAGGTTTTCTTCTCATCCCTGTGTGGGTTGCTTTTAATCTTGGGCTCCAACTATTCAGATTGTATTATTGTATTGGAACAAAGCCACTAAGAGTTATACTGCCTAGATAGCAACACGCTGCTTTCCTGACTAAAGGCACTTGCTGTGGCCAAGCAGGTGTCTACTCAGCTCTCACACAAATAGTCATTACAGAGGTGAATTTCAGCTTGAAGACAGTCTTTGTACTCTTGGTAACTAGCCAGATGCCTTTGACCTAATGGGGCTTTTTCCACCAGCTTCTCAGCTTCTTCTAGAAGTTTCCATTTTTAAAGATAACCATTCTTTTTTTTTTTTTTTCTGGGAAAGAGTGTCACTCTACAATATAATTGGAAGCTTGAACCTTCTCTAATGAGCATTGCATGATGTATTTCAAACTTTTCTAAGGCATCAGTCATTAGGAGTATCCATTTAGAAGAATCACTTTGTTAACACTTTTTAGCTGGTTACCACAACTCTGTGAGGTGCACATCATTCCTCCAATAGACTAATGAGATGACTGGGACTTAGGGGCGGGGCATAACTTTCCATGCGCAACAAAGACTGGGAGAACTTTGTTGCCCCTAGAAAACCATGTGTACGTTGTTCTAGGATCTCCAGGATCCTGTTCTATATGATTAAATAAGACTATTTTTCTTTTTTTAAATATATTTTATTTATTATAATTTAATCACACATTACATCCCGATTGTTCTCACCTTGCTTTTCCTGTTCCCACACTTCCTCTCCTTCTATCCTATTACCCCCAACCCTAGATATCTGACAGGGGTCTGTCCTACCCACTGTCTGGCCATAGCCTATCAGGTCTCATCAGGATAGCCTGCATCCTCTTCCTCTCTGTGCATGCAAGACCATCCTGCCAAGGGACAGGGATCAATTCTTGGGCACCAGAGTGCATGTCAGAGGTTCCATGGCTGCCCTACCACCACACACACACTTGGAGAATGAGCTGTCCATTGGCTACATCTGAATAAGGGGGTCTAGGTTCTCTGCATGGATTGTCCTTGGTTGGCACATCAGTTTGTACAGGCTCCCCAGCATCCAGATCCACTGTCCTGGCTGGTCTCCCTGTGGAGCACCAGACATTTCCTGGCCCTTCCATCCCCCCACTCTTTCCTACTACTCTCAGAACTCCACCCTGAGTCTTGATTAGATTCCCAGTGTCTGTCCCAGTCATCTGCAGGGCGGAGTCTCTCAGAAGACATGTATATTGGGCTAATATCCACTTATAAGTGAGTATATATTATGCATGTCTTTCTGGTTCTGGGTTACCTCACTCAGGATGATTGTTTCTAGTTCCATCCATTTGCTTGCAAATTTCAAGGTTTCCTTGTTTTTAATAGATGAATAGTAATCCATTGTGTAAATGTACCACATTTCTTTATCAATTTTTTCGATTGAGGAATCCCTAGATTGTTTCCAGATTCTGACTATTACAAATAAAGCTGCTATGAACATAGTTGAGCAAATGTCATTGTTGTATGACGGGGCATCTTTCAGGCATATGCCCAGATGGGTCCTGAGGTAGAGTTATTCCCAATTTTCTGAGAAAGCACCAGATTAATTTTCAAGTGGATGTATAAGTTTGTACTCCCACCAGCAATGGAGGAGTGTTTCCTTTTCTCCAAATCCTCTCCAGCATGTGTTGTACTTGAGTTTTTGATGTTAGCTACTCTGATAGGTGTAAGATGGAATCTTAGTGTTCTTTTGATTTGCATTTCCCTGATAGGTAGGGATGTTAAGCATGTTTAAAGTGTTTCTCAGCCACTTGATTTTCCTCTGCTGAAAATTCTCTGTTTAGCTCTGTTCCCCATTTTTTAATTGGATTATTTGTTTTGGTGGTGTTTAATTTCTGGAGTTCTTTATATATTAGGACATTGGCAACAGAACAAAATGACAGCCCACAGACTGGGAAAAAATTTTCACCAGCCCTACATGAGACAAAGGGCTAATATCCAAGACTATTTTTCTTAAATGGTCTGGGTTTCCTACTACTGAACAAAATAAAATGCCCTACCTGGGTCACTGGATACTCATGAAGAAGATTGATGTGGATTCTAGAAGAAAATCTCTCCCTTTCAGACTCACTTGGCTGTAAGATATATATATTTTGGGGACAGGGCAGGGGGTTACTGGATCATCTTCTTTACTCCATGATGCAAAGAGAGAACAGATTCAAGAAAAGTATCTGAGAGATAGAAACTCCTTTTTATTTAGGGAAGAGGCCAGAAGGATCTCACTGGTGAAGAGCATAGGATCTCTTGGACAAGTTCAGCCCTTCCCTGCCCTCAAACTTCTGAATAAAAAGGAAAAGAAAAGAAACATTAAAAAAGAAGGAGAAACTATAGATAACATCATTTGAAATCTTGGTGAAATTTTTATTTCTAACCAAGGATATGACACATCCCAAAGCTACAAACCTTAGTTTCTCACAGTGCCTCCTGGAACTTCATTCAATGTTCAACTTTAGAGTCTTGTAGAGACAAAAGCTAACATCTATACTGGCTGAATGGACTCTGTAGAATATAGCTATAAACTTGCATCTGCTTTCTCCTCACTCATTTTCTCATACTTCTGTGGTCCAAACCTGTCAAGTCCACTCCTGTGTGAGATGCTTTGTTTTTCTCCTGCACAAGACACTATTTTGTAGACATCCTCATGGCTCATTTCCACATCTCCATGTCTTGATTTTTCTGTGCTCTTACATTTCTCTAGTTTTTCCAACATCCATTCTCATTCTCTTGTCCTCTTCCTGCCTAAATTATTTTTCTTCAAAATTTTTGTCAGAATTTTACATTTATCACTTCTTTTTTTTACCACCATAAAGAGGATATCAAAAGAATAGAGATTTCATTTTGTGCCAAATTCCCAGCGACTAGTACATTGATTAGTATACAGCAAGTGTTCAACCAAGACTTATTAAAAACAAACTCCTCCTTTGCTTGGGTACAGTATGGAAGTTTAAAATAGTTTTAAGAGTATTTTTTAATAACAAAATATTGTTGACTAAATATTATGTACTAATTTTTGATCCCCCATTAAAATAATTCTGATTTTATCTTTTTATGTTTTCCTAGATAATTGCTAACTCTTTTGAAGGCTGCCTTTTTCTTTTTTACAACCACCAAGACAAATTAGGAAAATATTAAAGGATTCCCATGATGATGGCTGGAAAAGCATTTAAATATAATTACATGTTTATTATTGCTGAAACAGAAGGCTAGATTACATAGTGAGCCTAAATAATCGGTAATGGTCTCATGTGTTATTCACTATGCATCTTACTGAAAACGAGTTTTAAAACTGCATTAAACACTGTCTCTAAGCAGTTAGGCTGCCCATCATCCAGGCTGAGGCATAGGACACTCATTGCACAGAAGTCCTGGATGTACAACCCCAACACTGCTGCTAAAGAAGTTCTCAATTCTCCTTCCACAGGGCTTTGAGACATAAGTGGACCCCTTGCTTTCATTTAACCTCACACATTTTCGCACTTTCATATTTCAAGCATTGAATTTTTTAGAAAAGAAGTTTGAGGGAAGAAAATTTATTAATAAAATTTAGTTCAATTGTAACAACAGAAAGTTTTATAGAAAGTGTTCATAAATACACAAACTGGCCAAAACATATTCTCTTTAAATAATTCATCTTGAAACTATGAAAGCCCTTATTGCTTTAGCAATGGTATGTATGTCAAATATAATTCTATTTTCACTTAATGTGGGAATCTTGCTTATGAGGCTCTTACTGAATAGCAAGTTAAATGCGCCCAATTGAATTGTGCGTGGGTGTAATTTAGCACCTACTGTAAGCATTGTCTATTATTATTACTTGTTTTTGTTCAGCTTATAGCACTGAACATGAGTGTTAATTCTAAGTTGTGTTTCAAGTTAAGGAATTTCTGAACGGAAGGAAAGACTGCCCAGTAAGCTCCTGTAAAGTTCTTTGCCATCTGTGGACAGCTTCTACACTTTGAACCTGCGGAACCAGCACAGACCTGTTCAGGCAATTCCATGCAGCTTTTTTTTTTTTTTTTTTTTTTTTTTTTTTTTTTTTTTTAGCTACCTATCACTCTCTTAAACACAGATTTAAAGATTTTACTTCAAAAGTTATATTTACTTATTTGATGTGCATGAGTCTTTTGCCTTCATGTAAGCACTCCATGTGTGTGCCTGGTGTCCATGGAGAACAGGGGAGTGAATCAGATCCCTGGGAACTAGTATTAGAGTTGGTCGTGAGTCACCATTTGGGTGTCAGGACCCAAACCATGGTCCTTTGCAAGAGCAGAAGATTCTCTTATCCTTGAGCCATCTCTCTATCTCCAGTGTTTTATTTTTTATCATGTGTATATTGTGGGTCTGTGTTGATATATGGTTCACATGAATACAGTGCACATGAAGGAAATATGAGTGTCATTGGGGATTACAGCAGCTTGACTTTTGTGCTGGGACCTGAACTCCATCCACTACAAGAGCGCGCATATCTACTGATCCTTTTCTTCAGCCCCTTACAGTCCTGTTTCAATAGTTGATTTGTTTTTTAAGGCAGAATTTAACTTTAGCACTATTACCTAATTGATAATAATCTATATTTGAAAGGGCCTTTTTTTCCCTAAAAGAAAATTATGGTTCAATTAAATATTGTAGACACTTCATTAGATCTTAAAGTGATCTTATTTAAATCCTGACCATAGTTTGGGATACTGAGGTGGCAATTTCTCCATGATTAAAAAATGTTCTCTCCATCCTTCCAACTTCAGTTTTAATCATAATCTTGCAGTTGTCACTTCACCCTTTAGGGAATAGCTCAAGGTTTGTGAATACCTTCTTTGACAAAGCTCATGTGGACCAGTCTTTGTTTAATCAGTCTCATAGCTGTCAGTGTCTTCCTGTAGGCAAAGATATTCTAAGAGTAACAGTGTGAGTTCCCTGTGAATTCTATCAAGGCAAAGTGTACATAGACGTGACAAAGATGTGTGAGTTTATTTGAAAATCTAGTGAATAATCTTACTGTGACTCAAAAGCAATGCCATTTGATAATGTTTCTGATGATCGATGGTTTTTTAGCCTAGGGGAGGTTTAGAGATAAGAATGTATGCGAATAAATATGCATTTATCATTTTTGCCTCACTTTTGCTTGAGCTATTTGAAGGAAGTCAGGTTTTATTTTCCTTCTTTTTTTATTTTCTTAATCATAGTTCTCCTCCCTCCTCTTACTTGGCCAACAATTTTCTGCGCCGCTCAGGGTGATGATGCACTGAAATGTGTGTGGACAATTTGAGAGGCCAAGAGTGAGGCAACCCTTCCCAGATAAGGCTGGTGTTAAAGGCCTTTAAGTGCCAAGGCCAAGGAGGCTTCCTCAACTGCCTTCCCATTTCTTTCACTCCTTTGAGAACCTCTGAACAATCAGGGCAGTTTTTTCTTACATGATAAGATGTGACACTGTAAATATAGTTGCCTTAAGAGACTCACCACTTAAGATTAAATTTAAGCTAACGCATTCGTGACTGATAACATCTGTATCCTTGAGAAAGAACTGTGTATTTACTTGATCAGGGTGGCCTGAACCCAGTCTAACAGCAATGACCCCCAACTACAGTTTTAGAAAACATTAACGAGTTCTTTGTGTCCTTTGTAAAAAGTCTGTCCAGAAAATTCAGTGTCTTCTCGGGGACTGTTAACTTAGGTCAAACTATCTAAATAGGTGAAGAGATAGCAAAGTCATGTTTCAATTACAGGGAAAGAAGAGCATGAGGTGGGATCCACCATAAGGCTGTAACACTGGCTTGTTTTTGCATGAGAGTGAGACTTAAATTAAGATGCTGAAACAGCTCTATGAGCACCAGAAATCTAGCATGCTAAGCTCCAGTTTCTTGGAAGCCCATTTCTTTGTTTTAACTCAGAGGTAATATCATTTACTTGCTTACTTTACAGAGTTGATTTTTATCATTCTGTAATGTACATGAGAAAACAATCTGAAGTATTAAAAATTACCGAAGTACAGAAAGAACTCCTCCAACCAGAAAGCCATAGATTCATTAGTGTAACTGTAGCAACATGCCAAGTTAAGAAGGCAGGTAACTTGCTCTCATTTTCTTACCCACAAGACCTCTGGGTAAAGAGCCTAATGACGTTTGCTGGAAGGAAGAGATCTTGTCTCCAAAATGCCCATAGCAGAAGTCCCTAGATAAGAATTACCTTCTGTAAATAGAACACTACCTTTCTGAGGCACAGATCCCTGTAGAATTCTACCAAGAGTACAGCTCTCTGGGGATAGAAAAACAACACTATTACACTGAATATCTGACAGTGTCAGCAACCTTGCAACTATCACTTAGGGGCCCCATATATTTTGCCAGGACCTGGAACAGTCTCACAGTCCAGACTACTTTCCACATCTTCTAAGCCATTACTCCAAGTTTTCCTTACAATTATACAGCTTGATGGCAAATATTTTTAATCTATGATTTGATTTGACAATGTTCAGGATGATGAAAAGTTGGCTTATTGTATAATATTGCTAAAGTCCTGTCTGCCTATCTATCTATCTATCTATCTATCTATCTATCTATCTATCTATCTATCCATCTATCTATCCATCTATCTACCTACCTATCTATCTATCATCTACCATCTGTCTATTCATCTATAATTATCTCTCCGTCATCTATTCTCATAAGAATTTATAATTTTTAAGTAGATAGCACTTATGACAAGTGGAGATTTGATGTCGAGTTCCTCCAAGAAGGCACTGTTGCCACCTTTGTTGATCTTCTTTCTCATGCATCTTACAGAAATTCTGTGCATGTTTTGCATGTAACAGATGCAGCCCTTGATCCACATTATTCCATTTCATTTCTGCGTGCTACAAGTGGGCAGGTGCCACAATGCACATGAGGAAGTCAGAGCTCAGCTCTGTGGAGGGCGTTCACTCCTTTTACTTTCATGTGGGTTTCAAATCAGTTCTTCAAGCTTACAAAACTAGGACTTTCTCCCCAGTTCAGTGCGGATTATTAGATTATTTCCACTTTTACATTGTGTCTATAAAATGAAGTGTGAACAGTGAAACATACAACACTGCACCACCACTTTAAATTAAATATTAGAGTTCTATTTTTTGTCCAAAAAAAAAAAAAAAAAAAAAAAACTTTATTGAACCAGCTAATAAATTAGGGTAAAAGGGTTTAATAATTGAAACGGGTAAAAGTTGTTATATTTGAAAGACTATTTTAGCAAACTCTCTCTCTCTCTCTCTCTCTCTCTCTCTCTCTCTATATATATATATATATATATATATATATATATATATATATATATATATATATAAAGTATAATTATTTGATATTTTCAGAAAAATTTAAAGACTGTTCTATCTAGCACTGCATGGTAGTTTTTATTTGCTGTGAACCATCCAAATCTCTTGTAAAAATATTTAGGTATATGTGTGTCTGTGTGAGTATACAGTACCAAATGTGTTGGTATCCATAGAGGCCAGAAAAGGAAGTCAGATACTCACAGCTGAAGTTACAGGCAGTTGTGAACCACCATGTTGGTGCTGGAAACCCAATGCAGCTCCTCTGAAGAGTAGCCAGGGTACTAAACCTGTGAGAAATCTTTTCAGCCCCACTATCCTAATCTCTTACCTGCATCATTTCATTCAGTCTCGAAAACTCTCTGAGGGCTCAGATGAGGAATTGTGGGAAAAAGAAGGTATTGACATGAATCAACATCCTTAATCGAAGAACAGTTAAAAGATTATAAGCCAGCCTTATTTGCATGTAGTAGGTTCAAAACATGGGTGTGCTACCACTTATTTTCTTCCTTCTGTTTTAAGATGCCTTATATTTGTTTGTGAATGGAATGCTTCTGGCCACACAGGATGTGGAGAGTCATCAGAAAACAGCAGTAAAAATTTACTCCTCTGATTCACTACCATGCATCTAAAGTCCTCTGTCCATGTCAGCATATCCACATGTGGACAGAGGTGAGCGGTCCAGACAGTATGGTTAGGGGTCAGGATGCTGAGAGTTTTAAAAGAAAAAAAAAAGATGTTTTACTAGAGTGACTGGTAGGCTTAAGCCATTGATAGACTCACCTCTGTGTTGGAGCCAGGGGACATAGAAGAGAGTGTGGGAGGCAGTTAGAGGCAGGACAGATATCAAAAGCAGACAAACTGCTCTCCAAGTATAGTCTCTGGAGTTTATACTAGTTGACAGAAAGGTTGGTGGGTCATCCCTCTATGCAGTCTCTGGAAACCCAGTTAATAAAAGAAAGAAGAACCATATGAAAATGACTAGAATATATTTTTAGCATAGAAAATAACATAAGCAGTATGCATTGTTCTAAAATAATTCTCCGACCGTCGTCCTTTTCTGTCAAAATCTGATAAAGAAGAATAAAGGAATAGGAGAGGAAAGGAGGGAAGTCAGAGTAATGGTGGCTTTGGTTTGTTTGTAGTCTGTGGGGGCTTTTGTTTGTTTGTTTGTTTTTTTGTTAGCAAAGCATCAGATGAATGAAGCTGCTGTTATTCTAAGTTGGTAGCAATCGTGAGGGTACCTAATGTAATCTAACGTAATGCTGACAAATGCCACTGCGTTCCACTAACCTGATGTTGATCATGTGGTCATGGTGGCACTGTGATGTAATTCTACTGACATGATGTTCCTGTGGTACCCAAGCCCAATCCTGATCAGAAAGTTACTATGGCACTCTGGGTCATGAGTCATGGTGGTACTCTAATCTGATGGGGATATGATGTTCTGGTTGTACTCTGGCCTGATATAATCATAATGGAGTCATGTCATGTAAGATCTGATAGCCTCACCCCCCCTCCCCACCCCTGAGGATTTGCTCATCATCATGTCAATTTGAAGAAAACAGAAGTTTCAGAAAGACAGCATCCACGGAAATTATTCAGTAACCGAAGATGAAGACACAGTTGAAGTGCATAACTCCTGAGAATGTATTTGAAAGTGGTCACCAAAAACAGAAAAAAAAAAAAAAAAAAAAAAAAAAAAAAAGAGGAAAAGTCATAGGCTAGAGTTATAGAATCAGAGGTAGGCTGAGGGTCACTTAGCTGTAACCGTGGCATTGGAGCATTAAAGCCACAAGCACGTGGCCCGTGGATGGTTTTCGCTTTTGCTTCACTCTGCATTCAAACCTGGCTGTAATGGCAAGATATGCTTTTAAGATATTGATATAGTCAATAACCAATGAATTATTAAACCCATGGAGTCTTTGATATTTTGTTTGTGCCTTGAAGAATTTTTAACACAGAGGAAAACATTTCTATCAGCATAATGCTCAAATTTAGTTTTGGAGCAATAGCTGTTTAGGTTCTAACCTTAGGCAAGCACCAATTATTCTTGTTCTATCCTGGATGACCTGAGGGACCTACAGCCTCCTCTCAGAGCTTTTTTCCAGGCTGAGTTCCTCAGAGAACAGAAGGAAGCTGAGTACTTTAGAACTTGTGACCTGATTTAGGACTACAGCTGGACAGCTCCATGAGGAATATTTCTTCCATAGACTCCATTTACCTCCCTCTCAGTTTTAGTCCTTCTCTTACTATAATCCTCCTCTAGAAAGCTCACCTTTATTTGTTAAGTTGCTGTAGAAAATACAATCCTTCCTTCATGGTATGCCCTTTGAGTCTTTAACATACATTATTGGCAGGGAGATGGCTCAGTTGTTAAAGTGTTTCCCAAGCTTGGGGTACATATCTGAAACCCCAACACTGTACAGACAGAGAGAGGAGGACCATGAGGTCTGTTTGGCCCACAGGTCTAGCCAAACTATGAATTTCAGGTTCACTGAGAGACTGACTTACACACACACACACACACACACACACACACACACACACAATGGAAAGCAAAAAGGAAGACAGCTGGCACTGACCTTTGACCTCCACAGGCAATATGCATGCACTTAGACACAGACATACAGGTATACACACACACACACACACACACACATACACACACACACTGATTATATCAAAGGCAGTTTTAGCTTTTTTTTTAACTGAAAATTAAATTGTGTCTATTTCCTAATACTCTGTAGCACCGGAATTTACATATAAGTTGCTTATGTATTTTTGGTTAACTCTGGTAAGATAATTATGAATCAATGAATTCATCACTTTGCAATTACATTTAAAAATATGTTATTATATCAATTCAAGGTGTAAAACACTTAATAATTAGTATTGAATGGTAATAATAACCATTAAGCAATGGTTCATTACTTTTCAGTGGTTCTGCCTCACATGAGAAACGTCATTACAAGCCATGCAAATCATAGGAGGTTCAAAGTGAAAGTGATTCTGTCCATTATCATTGCTGGCTTCTTGGCAAGACCATAAAACTTATTTCTGGTGACTTCTTCCTGGTCATGGAAAAGATATTGCAGAACAATTTTTAAACTTTCTGGTTCAGGCCACTTTTTGGCTTCATTGAAAGGATTAAAAATGTGTTTATTATTAATTAGCCTCCATAGCTCAAGAGGTTAGTCTGCAGAGATTACAACTCAGCCCAATAAATAATAAATAACAACAATAATAATTTGTATTTCTCCAATGTCCTCTAGCTGTGGAAATCAAAGTAGTTCACAATCATTAATGAAGCCTCACAAGGTACAGCAAAGGAAGTAAATAATGGCTTCCAAATGGGACTATTGGGGAAGGTAAGTACTCAGGTGAAGATTGTGCAGAAGCTGATGACAACAGTGTGCTTTTGTTTTTTATCCAAAGTCCTTTTGCTAAGCACACTAACTTCTGCTTCTGTATGTAAATGTTTTACAAATAGTAAAATTCATACTTTTAGAGTAAAATCTCCAAGGCCATCTTGTTGTCAGAACCCCTTATTCTTCACTTTTTGATATGTATCTGCTGTGCTGTTCGCCACTTTCCATTTCTATTGAAGTGCATAATGTGAGTTTTCGCTGTCTGTGGTTGGCTCTGAACTCAGAAGGAGACTAACTGTAGGAAAGATAGTGTTTCAGCAGTTCTGAAGGCATTGATTCGAATATGAAACCATTTAAGTGAATATTTGAAAACCCCTGAACTGAGCCGGGTGTGGTGGTGCACACCTTTAATCCCAGCACTCGGGAGGCAGAGGAAGGCAGACCGCTGTGAGTTTGAGGTCAGCCTGGTCTACAAAGCGAGTCTAGGACAGCCAAAGATAACATAGAGAAACCCTGTCTCAGAAAACAAAACAAACAAACAAAAACAAAACAAAACAAAAACAAACAACAACAACAAAAAATGAAGAAGAAAGAAAAAAAAATCCTTGAGCTGTATGTGGTTCGTACATGTGTAATTTCAACATGCAGAAGGTGGACACAAGAATATATGGGCATCGGGGTCATCCTGGATTATACGTAATGGTTATTAATGAACTGTCTTGAGCCATTCATTTATAAATATCAAATACCATTTTATTAGGTGGAGAGACATGGCTTAGTTGATTTTCAGAATAAGTTCTATAGTAGTTCTGGGGGAGATGGGTGTATCTTTAACCAGTGTTCTTAAAAACGCAACTATTTTAAAGGGTGTGGGAAATGCGAGCATTCTTTGTGCTGCAATTTGCTCCTGGGTCATAAATTGTATGATGTCAAATGGAAACACACATAGGAAAACACTACTCAAACCTGTCAGCCTCGCAATAAAAACACTATAGATGTTCAGGGATTCTGTTCTTGCATAGCTGAGCTCGGTCGGTCCCCTAGAATGTGGCTGTTTTGGTGGCACTTCCTTTAACTGAAAAGTTACATCTGCTAAGGGTTTCCCCTGTAGTCAGAGAGGTTAACGTTCAGGAGTGTGGCCATAGTGTTTGTTATTGCCAGCAGAGGCAGCAGGATGCAAAATCATCAACAGTGGAATGTTTGAGAAGAGGAAGTAAAAAAGATCAGCTGACTCACAAGTGAGGTGATTCAGGTCAGGAGCCTTTTGCCTTCACTGAGACCTCAACCACATTGCTTGAGACAGACCTTGGAGTTTAAAAGGGGAAAATGTCATTTTTTCTAATTTATTGTAAATAGCTAAAAATTAATATGAATTAAAAACAAGAGCTGTCTTAACATGTTTGTTTGGCTGTTTAGTTTATTTATCTTTGGCTGCATGGGGGTTTGAGCCCAGCTAGTTTAATATTCCAGCCTTGAGCTATACCCTGGACCTATTTTTATTTTATATTTTGAGGCAACCTTCAACTAAGTTGCTCAGGCTGATCTTGAACTCATTCTTTAGCCCAGTAGAGTTCTCCCATCTTAGCTGGGGTTACTGCCCCATGCTACCAGTGTAAGCAGAACACATATTCCTATGGATCTCAAAGGCTTCACAGGCGATAATAGACCTGAATTTCTGCAGTCTCATTTTCTTGTCAGTGTTGGCATATATAAAAGAATGTTCTTTCATCCTTTCCCACGTTTTTTAATAAGAACACTCAGAAGTACTTTCAAGAATGCCTAATCCACAAACAGGAGCATCTCACAGCTCACGCAATTATTGTCTATGCCAATAGGGAGACGTGGAGTAGCAAAATAAATACTTGTCACACAAGACTGTGAATGGATCTATAATTACATTTTTCTAAAGAATGTCATAAAATTTTTAAATGGAGTTTGGCATATGTAGTATTTTCTCAGAACAGACATCTCAAATGCTGTAGGACATGCTCAATACAATTTTTCAAGTCCATTCTGTCTTAGCAATGACAAATGGGTCCCCTCAAGAGACAACATCTCTCATCACAGATCTCACTTAGCCTGTATTTTGACATGTAGATCCTCACATGCCTGGTGAACTTTTACAAAGAAAACCACTCAAGGACACAGCAGGCCTTGGATAACATAATGCCGCATGTATTTTAACCTGGCAACCTATTCTATTATTGTTGGAGTTTGAGAAACTTTGAAAAATCAAACACAATTTTAATTACCATAGTAACTGAATTTAAAGCATGCAGTGTGATAACTGCAGATGCGTGTAACATTACACAATGCAGTTCCATCATCCGTCAGTTCAGAGAGTAGTGTGTGTGTGTGTGTGTGTGTGTGTGTGTGTGTGTGTGTGTGTGTGTATGCGTGTATGCCAGTCTGCTGAAAGCACTTAAGATCTAATATCGCAGCCAGTTCCATGTACACACAATAATACTAGTACGCCCACCAGGCTGGGCACTTGTATCCCCAGAGCTCAGTCATCTCATTACTGGACATTTGTAGCCCTTGGTCCACTTCTCCTCATCTCCACAGCCCGTAGCCCCTGGCTACCTTTATTCTAGGCTGCTTCTGCAACTTCAAGTTGCTTGTATTCATCATTATATAAGTAAAATAATACAGCGCTTGCTTTCCTGTATCTAGCTTATTTATCTGTTCATACTGTCCCTCGGGCTTATTCGTGTTGTTGCAAACAGCAGGCTTTGTTCTTTTTATGGTTGAATAATTCTCTCTCTCTCTCTCTCTCTCTCTCTCTCTCTCTCTCTCTCTCTCTCTCTCCCTCCCTCCCTCCTTTCCTCCTTTCTTCCCTCATGTCCCATCTACCTCCTTCTCCTGCCCTTCCACTGAATGTGTGTGTCTGTGTGTGTGTGTGTGTGTGTGTGTGTGTGTGTAAATTTGTGTGTGTTCCACCATCAACTTTTCTTTTTTTTTCCCACACATCTATGGCATGCTTGTTTTTACATCTTGGTGGCTGTGATAAAACTGTAAAAAACAAAGTAGTGCAGACACCCTGGAGAGTGCTAATCTAATTTTCTTCAGCTGAGTACCCAGCTTAGTGATTTAGATTCAGTCACGTGGAAGGTCTCCTTTTTAACTCTTTGAAGCACTGACTTGTCAATTTGTATAGTTACACAAGTTTATGTTTCGACCACAGTGTAAGAAATCTCCCTTTGTATTAAATTCTGCCAGCA
The DNA here is from genome assembly GCF_903995435.1 of Acomys russatus. Classification (NCBI taxonomy): domain Eukaryota; kingdom Metazoa; phylum Chordata; class Mammalia; order Rodentia; family Muridae; genus Acomys; species Acomys russatus. Next base: position 19,850,497 of record NC_067157.1, on the reverse strand, counting down.
TTTTTTCTTCTGTATTTTTTCCAGCATAGGCATCTTCACAGGGATGAAGCCATATTTTACAGTTCTTCTTGCATTTATTTATTTACTTTTACGTGTCCCTCCCCCTTTCTGTATACATGCTACAGTGTGATGATGAACAATTTCCCATAAGCTTGTTAATTATACACTAAAAAACAACGTCATTCAAATACCACATCCTGTTTTCAGGTGAGTTGTTTCAGAGCTCACATGAGTGAGCAGAGGACATGACCTGTGTAATATGCTAACTTTTTTATCAGAGCCATGTTTTGTAAATGTTTCCTTCTATCCTGCCGGCTGCCTTTTCATTGACCTAATATTGATTTTTTTTCTGTTGTGGGGATTTTTTAATTTGGTGATTTTATTTTGGTGGAATGCTCCCATATTCATTTGAAAGATCAGTATGTAGAAGAACATCCTTCATCTAAAGACTTTCCTCCACATTTTAATGGTTTCAGTTCTTGCATATAAGTCCATACTCAAATTTGAGTCAATTTGTGTATGCATAAAGTAAAAAGTCAATTTTCATTCTTTTTGCTTATACAAACTGTTTCCCTAGCACTGTTTATTTAAAAAAAAAAAAAAAAAGACCATCGTTTATCCACTATATTCTTTGCACCCTTGACTTAGCGCAATTGACGATTTAGAATAATTGACATTTTTAGTACTTTCTGAATTTTTAAAATAATGTATTTTTGTTGTATTTACTGTACCTCAACTATCCCCAGAGCTACCAGCTTCTACATCCACCTGCCCTATTTATTTTTAAATATATCAAGTCCAAGTTCCGCTACTCATATGCCTGGGAGTGTGACGCCTTCATCGAAAGGTAGTCAATTCACCAGGGGTCACTCCTTTAAACGTGACTCCATCTCTCCCAGAAACTATCAGTTGCCAGGAGCTCCTCAGCTAGGGGTCAGGATTTTCCAGTTGCCTTTTCCAACTGGGATTTTTTCTTGTGGGATGGTGCCAGTGCAGGCTTGTGTATGCTGTCACAACTGCTATGAATTATGAATTACTATCTGCAACTGCCCCGCTGTGTCTGAAAAACACTGTTCTTTGTAGTTACCAACCCTACATGGCATATCTAAATGAAATAAGACTCAGGCATCTCTTTTCATATGACCACTGTTTAGGAGTCCCACAAGAACACTAGTCCAAATTTTGTTTTCTTAATAGCTGCATAATATCCTGTCTTAGAAATGTAATACACTTTCATTATCTATTCACTAGCCTATGTGCTGGAGTTGTTTTTATTCCTGGTATAGTGAAAAAGCAGCAAATAGCATTTATTTTTGTCTGATGTAGGCATAACCACCTCTGTTGTCTTTAGATTTTAATTTGCATTAGGGTTGTTCTTTTCTTAGTCTGACTGTGCTTTTAGAGCTGAAGTGGGTTTCCAGTAGGTAGTATATTGTTGGACCTTGTTTTTAATTCCATTTAGCCATTCTATATTTTATTGGAGTTTTGAACATATATTTAAAGTATTACACATAGGCCAGAAATTGAGTTACTGATGAATTAGGAAATGGTATTGTCTCTTTCTTGTTTTTTTGATTTTTGTTTTTTTGGTTTTTTTTAGCCTTTTTCATTGTTATTTGTTTCATGTAATGGTATTTGATTCATATCTCTCTATTTTTATACGAATATAAGGATTTTAAATCATTTTCATAATTATGTATTGCATTTATAGATTTAGTTGTATTTTTTTATTTAAGTAATTTATTCAGATTACATCTCAATTGTTATCCCCTCACTTGTGTCTTCCCATTCCCCTCCCTCCCTCTTTCATCCTATTCCCCCTCCAGGTCTGTGACAGAAAGGGACCTCCTCCCCTACCATATGATCACAGACTATGAAGTCTCATCCTGGTAGCCTGCTTACTCTTCCTCTGAGTGCCTCCAGGTCTCCCCACCAAGGGGAAGTGGGCAAATAGTGGGGCACCAGATTCTATGTCAGAGTCAGTTCCTGTTCTCCACACAACCTTGGAGAATGTGCTGTCCATTGGCTAGATATGAATAGGGGGTCTAGGTTTACTGCATGCATGTCCTTGCTTGGTACAGTAGTTAGTTTTGTTTTAAACCAATAGTATCATGGGAATATTAAATGTCATGCTGTTTCCTCCTTGCCTTTTTCCATCTTACTACTGTCACACTTTATATCTGTTTTACATTGTCTACACATTAAAATGATTATAGCTATAGTTATTTTAATGTGATAATATTTTAATGTTTATACTAAATTAAGGTGATTTCTATACCAACATTATAATTATAAATTTACTAGTTTTATACTTTCATATGCTTGCAAATTATTACTCAATGTCTCTCTGTTTCAAATTGTTGAAATCTCATTTGTGAAGTGCAGTATTTACTTGTTAGTGTATCATATTTGGAAGTAATTGTTTACTTTTACTATACGGAATCCATCATCCTGTTCAGTGCCGACTTACACGTTGTCTACTTATAGATCAACAGAGTGTCCTCTGCAACTGATAAGTTGTTTGTTGTTTCCCAAATTATGCTTTTTTATTTTAAAAATTATATTTCATTATATTGCATTTTATAGAAAGAGCCTTTGAAATTATCTTACTCAGCTCCTTTAAACATCAATGCACGTTTCTCCCAATATTTATAGTTTGATGCAATGGTTCATTAATTAGTTAATTAATAAAAAATAAAAGAACAAAATATTTTTCAATGTTTTCAGACTGGTTTCAACATTTAGTGACTTCCACTTCCATGTCCTTAGGCAAACAGGAGAGCTTCAGATACTACCATTGAATGGAACTGAATCCAGGCTCTGTGCCTATCATTACTTATAGCCTAATAGTAGGCTGTAATGTAGCCTATAATTGTAGTATTCAGCAATGAATAATAGTGGTAGAGGACTGTTGTTGATGACTTTGGTGACCCTGCATCCCATTCTTTCCCTGTGTTATTTGTATTGATTCCAGTAACTTAGTCACTGGAGCTGATACTGAGAAAATCGTCCTCTTATGGATTTGAATTTTGATCTAAAATTGGTGAAACTCTTGTGAGGTGGAATGGGGGCAGGGCAGAATTACTGCTGTATTTTTGGAAGAGCTTCAGCCAGACCATGAGGTACATCCCTGACAAGTGATAACCTGTCCTAGCTTACTGTTCTATCAAAAAGGTATCTCAGAATTGTAGCCAGGACCAAGTCTATCAGTCTGCCTATGGTAGCACATATGGGCATGCCCATCTACAAGTCCTTAAACAGACAAGACCACTCTTGGACTGTGGCTGAGAGAGAATGCATCTTGACTAAGAGCATTTGTGTACCCAAAATTGGTCCACAGCAGTAGGTATGCATTGATGAGACAGGCAATAAACTATGCAGTGGATAATTGGTCAGGAAGGAATCTCTTGGAGAGATTGGAACCACTGATAGACATGTGCCCCCTTGATTGTTTGGCAGACAAGGCTGCATGCAAGGTCAACTGATGAGGTATAGGGTCCTTAAGACACCAAAGGACCCTGAAGGAGTGTTTCTAAACACAGAACTATAGTTTATATGTTTTCAACACTTAGATGACACAAGTCCTTATTTAGACTATTAAGTGTATTACACCCCTTTTTTTGTATTTTTCTTTAAATTCTTAATGCTAGGGACATTTTATTGATTATATTAAAGTATCCTCTTTCTTCTGGACATAGTAACATCACTCTAACTACCAGGGTAGCTGCTCCCTACTGTCATCATTATAGCTCTACTATTTCCAGTACACAGTGTCCTGTTAGGAGCACAGCAGGTACATAAATTTCCAAACTACCATAGCATTTCAGAAACCCTTTTTCACTGTGTTCAACTACATGGAATGTGGACTCCAAGTGTTGTAAAAGTCTTTTTGTTACTTTTGACAAAACTACTTTCATCAAGTGTACATAAATCCACATGACATCTTATTTTCTAAAAACAAAATAATTTATACTCAGGGAAATATTGATTGACTTCTTTAGGAAATGAGATTAGTTAAATTTCCATCAGAATAACAATAAAATTTCTCATTATTCATCTGCTCACTACCTAGGAATGTTTCTTATCTTCCTTTTAACATTTCTGACATGATCCCCCCCTTTTTTTTAATTGTAAAGAACAAACAACTTAAAATGTTTGTAGTATTTAAAATAACATTCATTAAATCATTTAATGAACTTCACTGATTTGCACATATATCCAAGTTAATGAAAATCTTATTCTTTGTGGCAGATTGTATTCTGGTCACCATCAGGCAGTCGAAAGTCTTTGAAAGATGCCCACTGCCATTTGGCGCTCTGATTTGAACTAAAGGGCATAATTCTCAGGATGTAATAGAATTATAATTAAAAATTAAGCATGATTTTTAAAAGAATCAAGGAAAGCTTGTTGTTGTAGTAGTTTATTCCTGTAATCCCAGGTGCGGGAAGCTGAGGCAGAAGGAATACTGGAACACTGATGCCAGCCTGAGCCTCAAAGTGACGTTCAGGACGTTCTGTGGTAGAGCAAGACCCTGTTCCCGCCTTCCCTACCACAGAGGAATTAAAGTAAATCACCTTTAGTATGGACTCTGCTACTAATAAAAAATTAGTATCTCATAATCAAGTGTGAGTGAGCAAGGAGTCTACATAAAGAGAAGTAATTATAATTGGCAATCAGGTTTAAGATAATAAGCTCAAAATATATAGTAGTTATCATTTGCATTGCCTATAGCAAGGTCATTAGAGTTCAATATGTACCTTGTGAACATCCTTAAAACACCATAGAAGACAATCTGTGTCTAGAATTGCATGTATTTCTAAATTATTACTCAATGGTAAAAATTAAATCGTTTTATTAAACTATTTAATAGTGAAAAACTGACATAGAAATACAAAACCAAAGGATACAAAAAGTAAAAAGATATGTAAAATGTACAAATGAACAAAGAAATAGGTAAACATGAGTAAACATATATTAAAATATTTTTTAAAATAAATATAATATTTATTATGGCTACTCATATACACAAACATACAATTTAAATTATTGGTAATCATGTGAAATCTGGGAGGACAGTGATTATCATTATTAATATATTCTAAGAATTGTTATTATTCTATAAGCTAGTGAATTAATAAGTAAAATTTTTTATGATAAACTGTGAAAGCAAACACTGTGGTCTTAACTTCCCACAATATTTAAGTAGCTATGGTTCACTGAGGTCTAGTTGCTGGGTTACCAGAGTATACACTTAAGTAAGGTTACAATTGGGTTATATTTAGGCCATGCTATAATATATTGTACACAGAGACTGCATTGGGCCAAATATTATTTTAGATATGAACTCAATTCATGCAAAACCTTTCTTTCCTTCCCTCAAATATATGAAAAGAATCAAATATAAGTGAAAAATCAAAAGAATCATTGCAAGTTTGATAGAACATGCAAGAAAAGAAAGCTTTTGTTTTATTTCCAAGCAGGAAACTGCTAAATATTGGGATTCAAAAAGTTGTCTCAATGCTAATTTAATATAAGATTCAATAAAGCCCTACTCCAGTGGCATTATTCTCAGAAATAGAAAAATAATACTGAAATTGATGTGGACATCTAAAAGACTCTAACTGGCCAAAGCCATCCTGATGAAAAGGAGTAATTCTGGAGGTATCAGACAGAATCCTTGAATTCAACCTATCCTACAACAGCCATAGTAAAAACAGCATGATAAAGTTACAAGAACACTCAGACAAATGGAAAAGAATAGAGGAGGCAAAAGTAAGTGCTCTCAGCTAAAGGCATGTGGGATTTGCCACCGTGCTTAAAACATGTTGGAGAAAATATAACTTCTTCTAAAAGTGCTGCTGGAAAACTCGAATATCTATATTTAGAAGAATAAAACCAAATCATCCACTCTTGCTCAGTTCAAAGATCAAAATCAACTGGTGATCCTAGTGTTAGTCCACACACTTTGAAACTATTAGAACAAAACAAGAAAGAAAGAAAGAGAGAAAGAAAGAAAGAAAGAAAGAAAGAAAGAAAGAAAGAAAGAAAAAACACTTGACGATCTAGGCATAGCAATGACTATCTAAATATGACTCCTGTAACTCTGTCCAAATAGAAAAGATTAGTTACTGGGACTGCATCTAATAAAAGATACTTTTTGTGACAAGGGAAAGAGTTATCAGATAGAATATGCAGCCTACAGAATGAAACGATACTCACTGCTGCCTCGCTCTGTGACTCATTCACTAACTTTCTTATAAAGCTCAGGGATGACTGCTTAGGATTGTTGCCCCCCACAGTGGGCTCAATCCTCCTACATAAAATAATCAGCAATCTACCATAGGCATGCTCACAGGCAAACTGTTAAAGACAATAATGATTCATTTGACCCCTGCCAACCCAGAGAATTCTAAGCTGTATTAAATTGACAATTAATGCTAATATATGTGGTATTATATATACAATCATGCCATTTATAAGAAAGTGGATAGAACTGGAGTTTATTAAGTAAGATAATATAAACAAAGGTATCAATACTTTATTGATGGGGTGGGAGCATTACAGTAAAGAAGACTATTAGGAATATGGAAGGAAAGGTGAAGCCAAGTGAATGCAAGAGAAGGGATAAATGTGACAAGGCACATTATATGTATGTATGAGAGATAGTGTCATAATTATGTCCATTACCTTGTACAATCAATATAAGTTAAAAATAAATCAAAACACATACAAGATTAAAACTAGGTAAGGTTATAAATTTGTTATTGATTCATAATTTACAATGCAAACATGTATCAGAATGTCATATTCTATCCCATCAATATATTTAAATATTTTTGGTTGTAAGCCTAGCATTTAACGCTGAGCCATCTCTCTAGCCAGAGGAAGGGGAAGCAAGGTATCTGGATGAGACCTGATAGGCTGTGGTCATATGGTGAGGGAAGAGGTCCTCTTCTGTCACAGACCTAGGGAAGGGGAATAGGGTGAAAGAGGGAGGGAGGGGGGAATGAGAAGATACAAGTGAGGGGATAACATTCAGGATATAATCTGAATAAATTATTTAAAGAAAAAATGTGTTTAAGTATTATTTGCTAATTTAAAACATTAAAAAAAGAGAGAAAGGTTTTCTATGTAATCAGGCAAGCACTTCTTAAAAAAAAGAAAGAAAGAAAGAAAGAAAGAAAGAAAGACAAGAGATTTGTGTGGATAGAGTGAAGGCTACCCTTTCATTTTCTAAGCAGAATAGTGCCTGTTCTGCAACTGCTTGGTGGGCATAGTATCGGTTACGTATGTTCCAAATATTTGCTTATTTTGTGATAGTTAATGAATCTTTTTCTTTCTACTCCAGTGTTTACCTCCCCCAAAGAATACTTTGATGAACAGAAATTGTAATTTCTAAGCCATTCAGCCAACCTAGTAATTTTTTTTTTCTACTTAGTTACTGGCTCTGAAAACTTCAAGATCCCTGAGCATCTCCCGAGGAAAAGCCAAATGTGGGAAGATCACTGATTGTTTCTTATAGTACAATCCTAACCCTTCAGCTTTTGGGCTTCGGTGGTGGCAGGGGGGGGGGGGGGGGAATCTCTGAAGCACAACTTCTATTGCCTTTTAAATTTTTATTTATTCTCTGACATTTGCATGCAATTATACAAGATATTTTAATCAAATCCATCCACCATTACCTCCCTGCAACTCGCGTTCTCTGCTATCTTCCCTTCCTGGCTCGCTTTCTCCCTCCCCTCCCTCCCTCCCAACTTCATGGGTGTCCTTTTTATTATTATTAAATACCAGAAATACTGCTCACATATTAACTGTGGGACTACCTACTGAGTCTGGTGTCACCTACCAGCAGCCACATCTTTAAGGAAGAATGTCTCTCCTGCCCTCAGCAATCATCAATGCCAATAGCTTTTACTCTAGAAGTGGAGTGGGGCCTCACTTTCCCACGTGTCTGTTCATTTTCAATGGTGACAGGCAATGTATGTGCTTGACAGCAGGGAAAAGAAAGAGAACTCTGACATTGAGAAAACAAAAAGTTCTTTTTTAATTAATGGAGAAGTAAACATCACAATAAGCTAAAATCACTTGCATTTCCAAGATTAAAGTAGTTTTCAATTTAACTGTGGTTCATTTCAAGGAAAGTTTATCCTAAATTCATTTTTACTTCGTGAGTATAGATTATTTTAAGAACTCCAAACATATTTCTATTTTTATAAAGATTCTGGCTTTGGAATTTTATTTTATATTGAATTTTATAAACTGTAAAATTTAGTATTAGGATGTCTGGCAGCCTTAGTGAATGTTAGGATCTTAGTTGTTTTTAATCTCAGATGTTAACTGGAAAAGTCCCCACATGGAAATGGTTTCTCACCTTTAGAAAGTGCTCAGCTCCAATCTTTATTTATGTCACTATGAAGCAAAATCAAAATCAAAACAATGTCAAAACCAAAACAACATCCCCAAACAAAACAGAGGAAACACAGAGGCCACAGAAATTATTCAATGGAAAAGAGCACCAACTTATCTCATACTCTTTCCAAATACACTGGCATGCATGTGTACAGATACACACAGACACACACACAGGCAAAAATAAAAAGATGATTCTTAAAAAGAAATCACGCTTTTCATTAATTCAGATAAATTTATTAATTTAAAGGAGTATTCTTCTGCCTTCCTGATACAGAATAGTTCCTCTGATTTTTCTCACCTCGTAATAGCTGTTAATGGAGTTCTAAACTATGGTTATTAATTATTGGTTATATAACACATGTTCACGTGACTCGAGAGATGGCCAGGCAGTTAAGAGCCCTTACTGTATTGCAGAGTATCTGTGTTCAGTTTCTGGTGCCCACATATTGGCTTGTGTCCGTTTGTAACTTCTTTCCTAAGTGATCTGATTTCGTTTTCTAGCCTCTGCTGGCACCAGGCAAGTACATGGTGCACAGGCATGTACACAGGTAAAACATTCATGCATGTAATAAAAATAAATACACTTTAAAAACTCTATCTAATTCAAACTTTTCTCTTCATTCACACTTAAAGAAAGATTTTCACTCGAACCCTTAAATGAAAAATAGTGACCATCCATATCATGAAAAGTTAACAAGGATATTTTTATCATTGTTGTACAGGCATAAAATATATATTTTTCTGAAAAATAAAGTTAAGTTTATAGTATTTGTTTTCTTACTATTGTTAGTTCTAAGAGAACATCAAAGTATATAGTATTTCAATTGAACCAGTCTATTCATATTACTACTAATTACAAGAATAGTTAAATAATTTATATAAGAATGGATTTATAAATACTAGGAATTTTAAATATAAGCATTTTAATGTTCATGAGAAATGTATGTGGATAACTGATTGCCTATATATCCAGTATTGCACTTATTTTAATAAGACCTTTTTAATTCCAAGACATGCATTAATATCCCAATTACAATCTTCTACTTACTTTTATATCCCTTACTTGAAAATATTTAGAACCTATGCCATTTTGTATGTAAGTTTACAAATGGACACATTCAAAGCATAGTCTCCAGTGCCTGGTTTCTTTCATTTAGGACAACTTTGAAACTCATAAGAATTTTACGTATATCAGTGGCTCACTCTTCTTCATTGTTGCGTTGCGTTCACTGGGGTGACAATATGTGAAGCTGGTTCACCTTCTCAATCAGAGGATGGTAGGAATGGTCACTGTGCACCAACGGTCTAACAGCACTAACAAGTATCAAGACAACGGCTCTGGGCCCTTGTGGTTTCTCTTGGATAAAAAGGATTGTAATTGTTGAGCTTACAGGTAATGCACATTTACTCCAAAAATATTTTTCACAATGGGACTATAAAGAATGTAATAATTTTGATAGGTGCACATCTCTATCAATCATTAGTGTAGTCACATTTCGTAAAAAATTGGTCCATTTGCTAATTTTAAAATTGAGAAATAAGTGGCATTTAATGTTGACATATTTATATTATCCTGATGAAGGATTTTGAACATATCGTATATTAAGTTTGTAAATTTTTAATGACATGTGTTTAATTTCTCTTTTCTTGGTATTGATAATTTTATTACATCCCTATTATTGAATTCCAAGTATTCTAGACACACATTGAATGTAATTTTTCTTAGGAACATATATTGTGAATATTTTATCACATTTCATATTTTATGCTTTTTATTCTGATTACCTGTGACTTTTAAAGAGTATTTTAAAATTTGGTGGCTGTTAATATATTATTTTTACTTTTATGATGAATGGCTTTATGTGTTTGTAATTATGTGTTGTAATTCAGGAACAAATTTCTCCATAAATTTCTTCTGGGAGATTTATAATTTAGATTTTACATTTAAGACTATGATTCACTCTCAGTTACTGTTGACTGTTATGTGAGGGACATATTACAATTACTCTTCCCAGTCTATTTAACCAAATGATGTGGCCCTTTCATTGAGATAATTTCCCTTCCTAGTAAATTTACTTGTAATAAATAAATTTATTTGTAAAAAATTATACTTGTAATTTTTGTAGATAATTGATTAACCACATATCTCTGATTCTGTCTTTGTATCTTCTATCCTGTTTCTCTATCATATAGTTTTATGTTATTTAGTAATAGCATGATTGCACAATGAGAGTATGATGTTTAAAATTCCGACATACAATTTAAATTTTATAACACTGTTGTACTTGTATTATTTTGTAGAAGAGATTATAGAAAATTATATACTACTCAATGATTGTCATTAATACCCTGCCCCCAACTCTTTCAAAATCCACCTCTCCTTCCTACCTACCCAATCTTGTTTCCTTTTCTTTCTTTTGAACTCTTTTAGATCAACCAACTTATTGCTTCCCGAAATTCTTGTACATGTGGTCTTCCAGTGCAGCATGATCAATTTATCAGATGATATATTCTTGGAGAAAGCCTCCTTTCTCTCCTAGTAGCTAACAATGGACATTTGTTCCAAGGCTACGAGTAGGAGTGTTTGCCAAACTCTTCCATCCAAGCTGAGATTTGGGTTGATATGGGCTTGCATAGGTTTTATTAATACTGTTACAATCGCTGTGACTTCATATGTGCAGCTGCCCTGCTAAGTCCAGAGATGGTTCCTTGTGGTCATCTGCTCATTATGTTCCTACTTCTGAAATGAGCTTTTGTCGGGGTAGAGATGAGGTTTATCTATTCTAGATAGAGCTGAGAATTCTTGTGCCTCTTAATCTCTGTTCTTTGCATAGTTGTCTGTCTTTGCTAATCATCTCATCTTCCACAAATAGGAGCTTCTCTGATGACGGTTGGGAGATGCATTGACCTATAAACTCTTGTTTCATATGTGTGCAATTATTTGTCAAAGGCACTTGGGCATAATGAAATAGACATAATAAAATGTCTAATACAAAGCTGGTCACCAGCTCATGGCCTCTTCTTCCCTTCCTCCCTCCCACCCTTGCTCCATTTATCTCCACCTTTCTAGTTTCCCTGTTTCCTTAAGTTTCAGTTGTGACTGGAAACTGTACTTCCTAGCTACACTAGAAACAAGAATTTCCAATATTTGTTATCTGCATATATCATATGCTTATCTCTTTAGGAAATTGAGCTATTTAATTGATACTTTTAAATCTGCATCAAATTTGGAAAACGTATTAACCTCCTGACTAAAAATATTTGTCCCCTTGCCTTCTTACTTCCTTAATGATGTAGCCTGTAACTCTGTAGCATGGTCAACTCAACTTTTAGTTCTTTATATTTTGTCTGTGGTATATTCTTCCTTATCTTAATTGATTTACCCAGCAATATCTGTAACTTGCTTAAACATCTTTTTATTCTTAGGATTAAAAAGTACAATATTAAACAATTTTATTCTCCTTAGACTATAAATGACCAATTCCAACCTTATTTCCCTATCAAAGAGTAATAAGAAGTTTTATAATATTTAGTATAAAATCTAGAACATGGGCTAAATTATCTTAAAATATTTAATAGTATTGTGAAGAATTTTATTGTCCAGTTCCTATTAATTGCATTTCTTTTTCAAAATGTCTGCTTGTTCCAGCTCATAGCTCCAGCTTCTTTATCTACCCTCCACTTTTGTCTACATTCTGTTTCCGTACAGATCAGTTGCTCATCATTTCCACTATTATCAATGCTAACTAAGTCACACCTGTTTTATAGGTATGTCACTTGCAATCAGCATATGTACAATAATGTCCATACGTGAAGGGAAAATTTATAATATTTCTGAATGTTCTTCTTCTTCTTTTTTTTAATTTTTTTATGTTTAGAAAAATGAGAATACTTTATTTATGCATTGTTTTCCATATTGGAGGAATCAGAAGTTCATGACATTTGAGTGTGCATTGCTTAAGCCTCTATTCTGATGTCAAAATAAGTGCTAGGCATATGATGGAGGAGTTTGCACAGCATGTGAGATTTGCTCTTGATGGTCTATGAAGATGTTAAGACCGTGCTTTGAAATGATATATGCTTAGATATCATGCGATCAGTTTATGAAGGTCATTCCAGCTGTATGTTTAACTGAATGTGCCATGCATGTTTATGTTCCCATAGTAGTGACTCTGTATAGTGAAGTAATCCAGCTTAATAATTTTGGTACCATTTCACCGAAACAATATATTAAAACTAGCTAAAATAGTACATGTGGTGTGCAGCATGAAAATGGAAATATGTTTGTAACAACTGAGAATGTTTGCAGACAGGACTACAATATAAACATCACAGCAAGGAGATCAGCTTTATCTTGGGTAACAGACTGTCCAACAATTATTTAGCATAGTGTTTAGGATTGTCATATCTCAAATAGTTACACACCGTATATTTAGGCTCAATGAGAAAACACTCAAAAGCTTTAAATCTTTAAATGACATGCAGCTTAATAAGTATTGAAGCCAAGCTGACGATATAACAGAGCCTACCGGGAAAAATTTCCATCAACAACGCCACTTATTTGAGTTACCTGCTCATTGGTGTACTCAATATTATTACAATAAGTGTCCATTGTGAGAATGAGAAATAATGACTTCATGTTTAACTCATATAAAGCCAAACACAACTCTAGTTTTGTTATTAATCTTATTTTTCATTGGCTATTTCTCACAAACCACAATGAAGTTTTAGTGTAGGGACCATTAAATGGATTTAAATCAGGAAACTCTTTAGTAGTGAACACCCAGGCTATGAAATCTATATGTTGCACTGTTTTTCTTAAATACCCAGTGTTAAGCACCATTGGTGTTATAAAATATAGTGCAATGAAGGAGTGCCTTTGGCAGGCCCATGTCAAAATGTGGCCCTGAGAAATTATGTCCTGGATCTGGTATAAGGAGGTTCATTGGGTGAAGGCAGAGAATGCAGACCTGGTGAAGTGGCAGAGATGGATAAGTAGACATGTAGACAGACAGACAGACAAGAGCAGAGCTGTGAGAGCAGAGAAAAGTGGGGCATAGGAAAGGAGAGAAAGGTGACACTGGGGACAGAAAAGGGGCTGAGGTGGTGGGAATCCTATCACTCAGCTGCACACACTTTTCCCAGCTGGCTGTGCTGGCAGGTCATGATGCAAGCAATTTCTAGGTCCCTCAGCACCAGCCAGTGGAATTGCTTGTATGCTAACATTCCTCACTTTATGTTTAGTTAGAAATGAGAAACTAAGAAGTGATGATGGTGGAGCAGGAGTGGGCGAGGGCACTGTGGTCTTTAGACTACTTCCTAATGATTAGGGGTGGTGTCATCTTTGGGAACCCCGATAAAATCAGGATGTTGGCCAAGTCTTAGGAGAGCTGCTTGTTTCCCTGCTGTGCAGGCTCTGTTGGGACCATCTGCAGCTAGGTAAGTGCAAGCATAGCTGAAGTACTCTGTTGGGCTGGGCTGGAGCACCTATGGGTAGCTACCTGGAGCACTCCTAGATGCAGATCTCAGGAAAACCCCTGGACTTGGCAGGATACTAGGACAGAAGATAAAGTTAAGTAGGTTAGGATAAAATTGTTTTATTGGGTGTATATTTCAAACTTTTAGGCACATGGTCTTGGCAGTTGGGGAAAGTGAGTCCCAAAAGCAGGGAAAGGGGCAGGAACCCCATTCTCTGGAATAAGCAATAATAGGCAGGAGACTTAGGTTGTTGATTGACAGGGGTAACTTATATGGAGTCAATATATAAGAGATAGATTCAAGTGCATTCCATGAAGCTTACAATAATCTTTTTAAGTTTACAAAAGGAGATACATTTTAGATATAAAAAGATCCATCTGTCTGTTCTTCCAAAGGACCTGGGTTCAATTCCCAGCACCCAAATGGCAGCTCACAACTGTCTGCAATTCCATTTCCAAGGGATCTGATACCGTCACACCAATGAACACAAAAATAAATGAAATTTTAAAAAAGTTACATCTGAAACCTGTTTATCTTTAACATGAAGCCGGTGAGCAAGGCAAACCTGTTTGCCTTGTAAAATAAGTGACCTACTAGTTTTAACTAGCTAATCAATTGACTAGTGGACTAACACGGTGGTGGATTGCCTTGAGGTAAGGTGATAGTTGCTTGTCAGGCTACGGTTAGTTTAGCTGTCAATGCTATCAGAGACCTGAGAAGGATATATTATAATCTAAGTGGCCTATGTATCAATTAAAATGACAAGTCCATACGCCATTGCCTAGACAGTTGTCCCAGGTTGCTGTGGTTTCCATGGCAACACAGGTAGAAGCGGTCTGGCCATCAGGCCCAGAAAATAAGAAGTTTTTTCTTTAGAGGAGTAACATAGAGGAGACTGACATCTTGTCTTAGAGAAATGTGTGGCAATCTACTTTCTGGTGTACTGTTTGTCCACAGTCCAGACCAGCCCCCAGCAGCAGGCAAAGCATTGGGGCAGTCTCAGCCAGTGGTTAGTGTACTTTAATCCAGACGAAGTCCTCTGTTGTTGAGCCTATTATCTTCTTAGAGACCTCATTCAGGGGTGTGTGGGGGGAGTTTACTGTTAATATTTGGGAGAATATGTCTGTCAAAGTAATTTTAAACATATTAAGTGCCATATTTAGCAGATTCTCTGACAATCTGAGTGCTAGTACCTACCAATCACATCTCAGTTAAACAATCTTTGTTTTTAGTTATTTGCTATAAACTGTATTTTTCAAATATAAAACAGGAGGCTAAATAAGCTTATTCTCATAATTAACTACATTACTACTACTGTGACTACAAATATCTTTCTGAACACAAAAGAGGATTTGATAGTTTATAAGGTTACTGACTATCAACTTGCATTTCTTAATTATCCTTCACAGTTTTCAATTATTTAGTAGCTTTCATTAAAATTAGGAGTTTACGTTATATCTTTGTTAAGTTTATATTTAAAATAACAATGTTACATTGGACCTTTCTCAGCATCAAAGTCTTTCAATCCATAAACATAGTCCATAAAGAGTTTGGGAACTTTTTTGACATCATATGATATATCAGTATAGGATATAACAGTTTCCTATATAATTTAATTTATTAAACATTATAACTTAGTAACATTAGCAAAATCAAGGCTAAACACACTATTAGGGCAGTTATTTTTAACATTTTTAATGTTGTGAATCTCCAAAATTTAAAAAAATATATTTCAGTTGTGTTTCTGTAATATAAAATAAGGAACCATTTTAAGAGTGAAGAGATAGAGCATAATCATAATTTCAGAAGGTAGACCCATGTTCTAATAGTGTAAACAATTTAATGTTTCCAAAATTAATACCAATGGGTTATTGTTATGTTACAAGGTTTGGATGTCAGCAAGGCACATTCTTATACATGGAAAGCATGAGGTGTAGCTTTAATACCTCATTCATCAAGCATTGTTTTAACTCCTATATTTTATAATCCTGTTTTTTAAGACAGGATAGGAGTCATACATAAATCTTATCCCAATTAAAAATATCTTTGGAAACCCGTTTTCATGGTCAGCTCATGTCATGTGTTGCTGCCCTTACTCAAGAAGGCGGTGAAGCCATGACTTCAGTTTATCCAACCCTGGTGAAGATTCCAACCCCACACATGTTGCTTAGTTCCCAGAATGGAATCATGTCAAGTGATTTAAGATGATCTAAGAACAGTCTTTCAATTACTAGCCATGAGTTATGAGTATTAAGTTAACCTTTTGTTATAGATATTACAGATTTTAAGCCATCTCTAATAATTTATAAGTCAATAATCCTGTTTTTAACCTTGGATTTTAGAAACATGCTGGGAGTGAAAAAAAGGGTGAGCCACAATCCATTTTCAGAGCCAGCAATAAAATAGAACAGTATAGAAAAATTTTAATATTATCCAAATTTAAATAACATTTGAATTCCTATCATATTGAATCAAGTGGTAAGAAACCCCTGAAGTAAATAGGGTTCAGGCAACTGGCATCAGGAAAAAGAAACATTTATTCAGGCATTCAAGACCGTTCAGAAATAAGCATACAGTGACCACATGTCTCTTAATTTAGCTTATGTTAATCTGAATAGATCTTTATAACCTTGACATTTCAACTATCATATAAAGAATATTTTAAACCAGGATTGAATCACATATAAAGTATGTTGTAGCAAATATGATTTTTAATTTCTATCATCATCACACAAACAACCATTTCAATTTAAAGTATTTGAGACTTTTGTTTTCTTAGTCTAAAAGGAGACGTACAATTAATACAATTCATTAGGACTAAGGAGTTTTATAATTGTTGTTTTATGCCATGTGGTCATCTTAAGATGGTAAGGTCACATGGCAGGTTTCAAGTAAGTAGGATTTACTACCCCTTCAACAGGAACCAGGCACCTTGCATGTAGTTAATGGGGACAAAGCTTCTACAAGAAGGCACTTATCACTCTCTTGCTAAAAAAAGATTAAATAAACTCTCTTCTTCCAAGCATGACATTCAAGCCCCAGGCTTGGCTCCAGTGCCTTTTGTATTTTTCGCTCTACTTCTCAAGCTTAATTTGCAATGCTCTCTTATGCCTTTCTACATTCAGATAAAGCATGTAGAGATTCCAGGATATTTCCCATGCAGCCTGTGGTCCCTTCATGAGATCTGATTGCTTTCCAGGCTCACCCAGTGTTTTAGACGCTCTAACTTACCCTTCTATCAGTGCCTCAGGAAACTTGACATCCATTCTCACTGTGTCCTTGGAAGCTAAATTTATACACAGAAAAACAAAATCAAACCCAGTACTTTCTTGCCTTCCAAAGACTCTCTTATGCATTTCATTTTTAGACCATGGGACTCCAGGAAGGTAAAGCCATTTATACTCATATCCCTATGTCTGGCTATGGGTATCATCAATGAATTCTTTCAACAACTTGGAGCAAGAGGAGTTTTAAAATGCCTTCAGTTTGCTTTCTGCTCATTGCACCACTTGTCCCTAAAACGATTCTCCACCTTTTTGTCATCACACTGTGTTTGGCTTAAACATAATGTCCATGGATTCTTATTGCTCAGATGATATGCTAAGACTAAAAGTTAGCTGGAGAAGAAAGGGTTACTTTTTTTTTTACATTTCCATGTCATGATGGAAGCACATAAGGGCAGAAACTCAAATCTGTAGGAACAGATGCAGAGGCCATAGAAGACCTAGGCTTACTGGCTTGCTTTCCATGGCTTGCTGAGTATACATTTTTATAGTAACCAAGACCTCCAGTCCAAGGGTGGCACTATCTGTGCCACTAACTAACCGTGAGCTTGGTCTTCTCACATCAGTCATCTATCAAGAAAATGTCAAATGAATTGAGCTAGAAATGATCATAATGAGTGAGTTAACCCAGAAGCAGAAAGACTCAAAGGGCATGTCCTACGAAAGCCTTCACTTACCAGGAAACTGGGACAGAGGAGAGGACATCCTATTGGGACTCTAGATGAGAGAAGCATGGGAGAATAGCAAAGTAGAAGGATTCAGAGGGTCCTAGAAACCTACAAGTAGAACATTATGATAGGCAGATTTGGGCCCAGGAATCCCGCTCAAACTAAGGCACCAGCCAAGGACAATACAGGTGGTAAATTTTAAACCCCTACCCAGATCTAGCCAATGGTCAGAATATTCTCCACAGTTGAGTGGAGAGTGGGGTATGACTTTCACACTTACTCTGGTGCCTCACATTTGACCATGTCCCCTGGACGGGGAGACCTGGTGGCACTCAGAGGAAGGACAGCAGGCTACGAAGAAGAGACTTGCTGCCCTATGAGCATATAGAGGGGGAGGAAATCCCCCTCAGGAACAGTCATAGGGGAGGGGAATAAGGGGAAAATGGGAAGGAGGGAAGAATGGGAGGATACAAGGGATGGGATAAACATTGAGATGTAACAAGAATAAATTAATTAAAAATTAAGAAAAAAAAAGAAAAAAGAAAGAAAGAAAAAAGAAAATGTCCCACAGACTTGCTCACAGGTCAATCTGATGGAGGCATATATTTTTTTTTTCAAGTTGAGGTTCTCTCTTCCAAAGTGATTACAGTTTGTGTCACGTTTGGCAGCCACATATCAAACTCACTACTCACCCTCAGAACACACTTATCTCACTGCAATGCCCTTCCTCCCCTCCGCCTTCTTTTCCATATCTATTTCCTCAAATCTGTTCATGTGTCACTAGCTGAAAATGTTCTCTGAAAATTCTCTACAGAACACCCTGCTCATTTCTCTCCGTTGTATTCCTAACTAACTGGCTTTGCCCTTCTAATATAACAGTACAATTTAATAGTTATTACAGCAAAAGTGCAAGTAAATGAAGAGAAAGGAAATTTGGGAAAACAGACAAACTTCTAGTTCCTGCTGCTTATCCCTAAACTACTGTGCTCCAAAGCCCTTTGAAGGGCAAACCTTCTGGAGTCTGAAGCACTTCAGCAGTTCTGTTCTCACCTTTGTGTATATGACTGGAGCTTTGACACAGTATCGGATAGAGAACCATGTAGCTTTGATTGCAACAGCATTTATTATCTGTGGCTGCACTACTGTAATTGTGTATAACAATTGTGTCTTTTTGTTAAACGTTGGCACACATTTTATTTGCTTTGTTTCCTTTGTAAAGTTTATTTGAAAAAAGCACATGCCTTCAATTTTGGGGGGGGGGGGTTGGTGGCTGGAACCTTATATGCCAACAGATACAAAAGCAGCCTACATGTTTGCTGATTCTTAATTCTACTCATGAAAAGAAAAGTGGGCAGAAGAGTGAATAAAATTGGCTTTGCAGTCCATTCAGGGAAACCCTTTAAATGGGCATATTTATAACAATCATTTATTGGCTGATTTAGTAGTCATTCTTTACAAGTATATAAAGTTTACAATTCATCCATATTCATTTTTTAGAGTTATGAACAGTGTTTGATGCTGCATCATTAACTTTAAATTACATTTGAATGATATGAAAGTTATTCAAAGGAGCCATAACTAAAAAAACACCTAGAAAGTTCCAAACTGGCCCTCCTATTCCCCTATGTAAATACTACTACTACTACCACTACTACTACTAATAATAATAGCAATAACAGTTTCAACTGAAGCTAGTTTTAGTCTGGACTAATGCCAAACCCCAGGTACAACTATATCTTCTTAAACACTGTCTTGTCCCTAACCCATTCTCATGTACATACTAATAATGATCAACACAATTATTTATGTCGTAAACAATTCTTTCCATTTGTTACTTCAATACCAATTGATTTTAATTATAGATTCCAATGACTATTCTAACTTTATGGAGGCTCACTGAGTTTTGCAGTTTTTAGGTATATTTAATTTTTCTGAGTTTTTTTTTTTTATTTGCAACTTTCTTAATACTAAACCTTGAAATGAATTAAAAGTACATGGATTCCTATAGTCGTCTTTCTATTGACTGTTGGAGCAGCTAAAGAGATGACTTAAGACTTGGCATTCTGTTTCATTCATCATTGCATCATAATGGCTGTAGAGGTGACAATCTCTTTTTAGTTATAAAGGAAAGAGTGACCTTAGAAGGGGCTGAAGGCTGTTTCTTGTAATAAAAATAATGTAAGTGTAAAGAGGAAAGGCTTACAGCTGTAATTCCACCCCAAATGAATCTCATGGTGCAATGCTGTACCATGAGGAAGGGACGTGACTTCAGGTAGGAGAAACAGTAGATGAGGGTGCAAGCAAGGTTCACTTTTGTCCATGGTGACTCTTGGAATACAGTTCACAGGCCAAGGCTTTTCTCTAATATACATCACTTTCTCATTTTAGCCAGAATGAGTGAAACTGCTCCTGCTGAGCTGAAAAGCTTTCACACTGGTTGCTTTCTTCATATTCTTTTAAGTGCTATTCATCTTACTCTTCATAAGCAATGAATTCCCTGGACTTGATTTATAAAGAACATGTGAGTGGTTGAAAATGCATGAGTACTAAAAAAGAATTGAGTAAAACTAACTTGTTCTTTCTGATTTCAAAAGACCTTTTTACTTGGTACCAAAAAAGCACTTAGGAAATCTATTTTGTTTGTCAAGGGTGGATGTAGTTTTAAATGTTTCAAAACAGCTGTTTCCTATCTTCTTTGTCTTTTAAAAAAGGATAATCATGGAGCCCTGCTGAAACAGAGGCAGAACAGGTGGGAGCCATCATCACTCCTGTCCCTCCATTTACTCTTTCTGTTGTTCAAGCACACCTGGGGACACCGAGGGAGCTGTTAGAGATGTCAAACAAAGATCTCAGTTGCAAATAATATATGTAAATTGACTTCTGTAATTTCTTGCTTGTCACTACCCAATCACCCATGGATCTGGAAATTGACATTTTTATGTAACTAATGTTATGGGTATTTAGTTGAAAATAAGAGCACCAGAAAATGTACCCTGCACTTCCCAGGCTTGCTCAGCATTATTTGCATGATGTTGGATTATCTTTGTAGAAGACATCATGAACCTTAATAGCAAATTTCTACAAATAATAAGTCATATTTCTTAATATGTGCAAAACAGCATTACAGAAGAGAACCATTGAGAAGTAAACATGCTGTCAATAATGATACGCCAGGATTGAGTAAGTCAAGTATTCGGCTGTGAATTCAGCCTTTGGAGAATGGATTTCAAGTATTAAGTATAGAAACAATACAACGGATGATGTTGTTATTATTAACTATTAACATATATCAACTGTTCAAACAGTGACTGGTGAAAATCCCCTTCCTTCAGCTAACTAGGAGATTATGGTACTCTAGATTCCAAGAAGTTGGGTGCACTCAGAATGGCCTATTGCCACTGCTTACTCTAGTCTAGAGTCTTCCTGCAAACCACATAACAAAAGATTGTTACTCCGCTAGCTTGCTTTTTGTTTTTCAAACTTTTATTGATTGAGTTTAGCATTTTGTAGACTTAAGTGCACACAGGTGTATTGTCTGCTGTTGTTGCCCACTGTTGATATACAACTTCACATTCAGTTAAAGAACAAGTTTCTACAGTTCTGATGGTGACTGTGGTCCTGGTTCATGGAACACAGTGGGAGTATCAAGGATCTAGAAAACACTCACTACGAATGTTAGTGAAAGGAATTCATAAGATATTGAAAAAGCAAGAGAAACAAAAATCCTAATATCTTCAGAATCTTCATCATTTAAAGAGAAATGTGTATCTTACTAGGTCTCATAGATCAACACATTGCTCCCGTATTTAGCATTGGCTTTTATTGGGTTATAGGATTTTTGTTTCTCCTTGAATACTTTTTAATCATGTGTTTTAATTTCTTACATAGCCAACAAATTTTCCTGATGTTCTTCTGTGATCTCTACCTGATTCTGGATTTTGGCATGACAGCTGTATCTCTTACTGTCCGTATTTACAACACTGAAATCATGCCTGTGCCCTTTTATGAACCTGTTGTCTGGAGCTAATTGTCCTCTTCTGTTTTCCTGGCATCTACCATTATTTCAGTTTATATATTCAAATCAAAAGTCTCAGGTGCTAAGAAGGGGGAAAAGTGAAGTGGAGGAGGAGAGGGGAAAGGGAAGAACAGAGAAATAACATTATGGATGTTCAAAAGCCATAGGAAAAACTTATTATTTTATAAACTTACTTAAAAATATGTGACTAATTTGTGTATACTCATATATAATTTAAATAACTTATGCCACAGTGGCATGCTTCTCCCCAAGAGACACAGACTATCTCACCAAAATCCCAGTCCTAGCCACATTAAATATCTCTTTGAATTGTTGGTCATATGGGTCCAAGAGACTCGGAAAACAATACAGGCTATTGGTATAGTGCTTCTTTGCATCTCAGCCCTCGAAGGAAAGACCTGGAAGAATCTGGCTGGAGATGACCTGAAAGCTTCCCCCTTGAGGACTGTTCTTATGGTATCAGAAGGCCTTCTGTAAGCTACCAAGGAAGAAAGGCAATCAACAGTTCTAACCCACTGTAAAGCATACAAACTTCAACAATGGCCAGTCTGGTAAGATATCTTACAGGCAGGGGAGGGAGCATACAGAGAAATAAGGATGGCGATCAGACCCTGGGAGAGTGGGGTAGAAAGACAGAAGGCCTACAGAGAAAAGAGAAACTGTGGGTGGAGCATCTCTGTGACAACCTGGAGACCTATGTGAAAATAAGCCTCTTGGAGGATATGAGGGGGACTCTAGCTGAGACTCCTGGTAGCAGGAGCCATGGAGACTGGAGAGGACACCCTCTAACTAGACAAGATGCCTAGTAGAGTGAGGAGAAAACCAACAACCCCACAAAAACTTTGATCCAAAACTTACCCTGCCTACAAGATGTGCAGGGATAAAGATAGAGCAGATAGAGCAGAGACTGAGGGAATGTCCAACCAATGCCTGGCCTAATGTAACACCCACCCCATGGAAGAGAGCCAACCCCCAACACTATTAACGATACTCTGCTATGTTTGCAGACAAGATCCTATCAGAGTTGTCCTCTGAGAGGCTCCACCCAGTAGTGGTTTGAAACAGATGCTAAGACTCAAAGCCAAACTTTGTGCAAAGCACAGGGAGTCTAGTAGAAAAGTGGAGAGAAGAGTAAAAGGACCACGTGGTGACAAGAGCTCCACCAGAAGACCAACAGAGACAACTATGCAGGGCCTAGAGGGGCCTGTGGAGTCTTAAGCACCAACTAACTACTGTGCATGGAGTGGACCTAGATCCTCTACATGGATATAGCTGATGGGCAGCTGAAGATTCATACTATTCCACTAGTAAGGGCAGTGGGGGATGTCCCTGGCATGGACTCTATTGTCTGGTTTTTGTTCACTTCCCCGTGACAGGACTGACTTACCAAGCCACAGGGGAAGAGGACGAACTCAGTCCTGATGTGACTTGATGAGCTGGGGTGCCTGGGTAGGGATGGCTCCCCTTTTCGAGGAATAAGAGAGGGAGAAGGAATGGTGGGACTGGGAGGAGAGGAGGAAGGGGGCTATAATTGGGGTGTAAAAATGAATAGATAAATAAATACAATGTAAATAAATAAAAAGAATTTTTTTTTCGAGACAGGGTCTGTCTGTGTTAGCCTTGGCTGTCCTGGACTCGCTTTGTAGATCAGGCTGGCCTTGAATTCACTGTGATCCACCTGCCTCTGCCTCCGAGTGTGGGGATTAAAGGCATGTGCAACCATGCCTGGCCATTAAAAAGATATCTCTCTTATATCATGGGAATCACCAGCAATTTTCTAAGTGAACTTAATAGGAGGGAATTCATGCTTAGTATTGTAATCCTAAGAAACTACTCAAAGCTGGAGAAGCCATAGGCCCTAGGAGACAACCTACTTCTGGCATTTTTCTAAATCAATGTAATTTGTAACTATATTCTAAATATTTATTCCCACAGATAAGTGTGGTTCACTGTGTTCATGGAAAACGCTTCCTTTGGTAACAAATGGAGACCACTGCATAGGTCTTTAGCAGGTCAAAATGCATAGAGTAAGTGGCTGGAGTGTCCACCCCATTTGAGACTTCTACAATGCAGTGTCTACAACTATAGCTCAGGGTACATAACAGAAGAGAGGCCAGAGAGACTGCAGAAGCCAGAAGGCCAAGGGACCTACTATTATGTAGTATACTATAGACATGGCAGAAATATCATACTTCTGAAATATAAACAATATGGTTTCCTAAACAAGACCTATACAACCACCTGGGTTGATGTGTTGAAGCAGATGGGGGGGAAACCACATGGAAATCAATGGCTGGTGAGAGAGGAAGAATCAAGAGTTTCGCTAAGACCAAGCACCCTGATAGGTTATTCAGTCCCAAATAAACAGCTCTAAACACATCTACATAAAAGCAACGCTAAATGTATTGAATACATATATATAACAATGATAACTAAAGCAAAAGTCATGTATCTGTGAAGGATTTTATGGGAGGCATGGACAAAGTTGGCAAGGGATTGGGGAAAAGAAATACGACATAAATATAGGATTCAAGAATGAAATTCTCAAAATAATTAAATAAAAAACATAAAACTAAGAAGAATAGATATAAACAATAAGGAAAACAGACCAAAACAAAATGAAAAACAATCAAGCCCAAAACACTATATAGAGAACAGTGTATAACATTAAAACAGGCATGAAATATCTAATTCTGTGATGATATACATATTCATTTTTCTAAAAGCAAAGATCTTAGGAAGCTAAATAGGTTTTGTTGCCCACAATAATACGTAATTGAATAACAAATCATTGTAGCTTGCATTTCTACCAATAGGATTAAGAATTTCAAAGACAAAATACTTCTAAAATAATGCTAGCTAAATATTGGAGCTATGAAAGAAGAACACTATTAAATATGAAACCTTTAGTAACCTTTTCAACAAATAATGGATGTTTCTGAGACACATTAATTAAGAAAGCATTTCATATACTCCTTTGTAAGGAAGGTTTGTGTAACAGAAAATATGCAACACTAAAACTACATGCCTAGATATTAAATTTTAATTCTATTATTATGTGTAGGCTCATCTCATTTTGGTATTTCATGTGACACATGGGTAGAATGGCACTTATGTTGCCTGTACCTGTGCAAGATGATGCCATATAAACAAAATAAGAGCAGACATAAACATACCTTGAGAATTTGATATGTGATTGAAAAATATGGTACATTGTTTTTTATTTTAATTTATTATAATTTATTCAGATTACATCCTGAATGCTATCCCCTAGCTTGCTTGTATTTTCCCATTCCCATGCTCTCTTCCTCTTCCACCCTATTCCCCTCCCCTAGACCTCTGACAGAAGGGGACCTCCTCCCCCATGTATGTCCACAGCCTATCAGTTCTCATCCAGATAGCCTGCTTCCCCTTCCTCTGTGTGCCACCAGGCCTCCCCACCAAGGGGAAGTGATATTTTTCCTTTTCAGACGTAGCCAATGGGAAAGTACATGGTTGATACAGTAACCAATAATGTACATTGTTATGATTAATTGAAATTGCAATGTATTCTCAATTCAGTTTTTCTAACATTTATTGGCTATTTGATCTGTGTCATCCATTTCACTCTATATACTGAAATAAAAAAAAAATAAAGTTGGTAAAGATTGACAGGCTAACAGCTATTCATAATATAGGGGTAACCTTAATGGTTGATACTGAACATGGGAGACCAGTAGAAAATGTGACACCACTGTTTAGCCAATGTGTGAAACATCACAAAAGACCCAAGGGCTCCGGCCAGAGCACTGGCCGAGAATGAGGTACAGAGTCATGACATAAATGGGGCATTTATTTGGCTGCCCTTGTAGACTGATGAGGATATACAAGTCACAGGCAACATACTGAAGTTGGGTGGAAGAGCTTTCTGATGAACATGAGCCAGAGTTAGCTAAAGACCACTTGCGTGATCTCCTTCTGTACTGAAGCAGTCTTTGCCTTCCTACTTCCCACTGAAAATAATCCAAAGAGATAGGATGTGGAGAGTAAACTGGGTGGTGTGAGCCAGTATAGACAAGGTGGCCGGCAAGGTCGCTAACATATTAAAGTAATTAAGAGTAATCCCCTGCACTCATGTGTTGTGAGGAAGGTACAGAGGGAGCTACAATGACCAGCAGCAGCAGCAGCAGCAGCAGCACTGACAGAAATTGTGGGCTACACAGCAAGAGAAGAGAAGGAGCCAGCCAAGCATTCTGGAATATTTTTTTGTCTGCAAATAACAAAAATCTGAGTAACCATTTCTAAGAGAAGTAAGGGTTCCTTTCTCCCCATAATGTGCCTGGAGATAAGGATTGCTGAGGCTCAGCCGTGCCATTAGGGATCTAATTTTCTCTAGCCTTCTGCCTTATGATCCTTGGCCGGCTTCCTTTTTCCTCTTGCTGATGGCTCATAATCACACATTGACTACTCTAGGCCTTGCAACCAGCCTTTACTCTACAAGGGGAGGAGAGAAATGTGGTATATAAGACATAATTTTCTATGTCATTGGCTCACGCTGCATCATGTGATTAAGTGTCCTATAGGAGGCAGGGAAATCAGGCCTTTTAAAAGAGAAACAAATAAGAAAGGCAAGAACTGAATAGAAAATGCTATTTGGTGTCCATCTTTGCTCTCAAACCCACAGATGCAGAAGAAAATGCTCAATCACTGAAATTCAAACGATATATGATGACAGGAATAGCATAGAACACAATTAGTGTTAGCCTTCCAAGTCCCACATACATCATCAACAAAGATGAGTAACAGACGGATATAATATAAAACCGACAAAGAAACCTCTAGAGTGCATCCCAATCTCAAAGTATGGCTCTGTCATCAGGCAAAAGGCTTCGTTGCAAAGACTACTCCATCCTTGTGTTTTGTTTTCTTTCCTGCCTCTCTCTGGGCTTAGAGTGAAGATGTGCAACTGTAGACTCAGAAAACAAACATATGACAACTTATTTTCATCTCATTACACAAGTAGAATCTTAGCCTCCTAATACACGGCACTTACGTTACATAAATGCGAGTGTACGTGGTTGTTGCATAAAGCAGTTGAAACAGACTTAGAGACAAGAAAAAAAAATTGCATTATGTAAAGAAAACAAAGTCACAAAAGAACTCAAGTCAAATGATTGTGAATGATTGTCCCCAGTGAGCGACAGTGCAGTGGGCGTAAAGCAGAACATGCAGAGCTTATTTCCAGAGGGAAACGACCCTGGCTTTTAGTTTCAACAATTGTTGTATTTCCTGTTGCTCAACTCACCCACGTGGTTGCTATTTGTCCTGTTCATTTTTTTTAATGCATGGTAATTAGCAATAGGATTCTGTACAAGGACATAAAAAAAATCACAGTCTGAATACAAATGGCTGCTCACGACTTTTTTTTTTTTTTTTTTTTTTTTTTTTTTTTTTTTTTTTTTGACTGGCTTAGGTCTTATGCTAAACTTTGGAGCAAGAAAGTGCACAGCTGTGTTGCCTGTGATGGTATGTGCAGAGAGGGCACACTTCTGTGATAGCACTTTTAGCCTATGTCACGTTCTCCGTGTTGTTTCTGCTTTAGCACTGAGGCGTAGTAGTTAGGAAAGTTGATGGTTTTAGACTACTGAGAAATGAAAAAAGCTGAAAAAGAAGAACGCATAGCCTCCATATAGAAGGCTTTGAAATGTAATCTAAAATGGACCTTCCATGCAGAGCGGCCACCAAAGGAGAATTAAGTTCTATAGTTGAGCTGTAAACATTGTCAAGGGCACTCACTAAACTTTGTGTGCATTGAGTAATGAATGTGTGTCCCTATATATATATGGACATGGGCACATAAATGTTATGCTGTTAAGGCCAAAAGACAAGAACTTAGTGTCGGTTCTCACACTTTCCCACTTTTTTAACATGATAAAAATGTGGCTTGTTTGCTTCAGTAATTATTGCACTGCATCTGTAGGGTGCGCATTTTCTAATTTGCGACTTTCATTTTTTTTAAATTTATTTTGTTCATGAGGTAGAATTAAGTTTTAGCAGAGAACAGTACAGTTGCACTATAGTTTAATACGTATATTTGTCTTAAAAGAAAACATATTGTACATTACTTTTCTTTGTCTTTTGGGTTTTACTGATTTAAAAAAAAAAAAAAAACTTTATCTGTATTTATCATCTCTAGGAATAGGGAAGCCAAAGTCCTCCTCTCAATTCATTTCCGCCTGTCATTAACTATATTAATGTAATATTTCAGTTATATTCCCTTGCTGTTAGAGAACAGAATGCATGCTGGGATTTGTGTTCTCATTGCTTTTCTTCAGCTGCATCTTCCAGGCAGATGACCTTTTGTACAATATGTAAAAATAGACATATGGTTTTGAACAACTTACATCAAATACTATGTTTTAACCATATTTCAAATTATTTAATTATATGCGGGCTACTTTGTATACTTTTTTTTAATTAGTGCCCCCTCTCTGATATATATGGTGCTCATACTGAGGAAAACAATGAAACAATTGGCCAAAGAACCCAACACTCCACTATTGTTTAAAGATGAATTGCTTTCATTGCTCACTTCTGGCATTTTTTATATATTTAGCTTTGTCTTTCAAGAACTTGTCATTTTAACATACTTCAGTGGCAGATGAGTGTTTTATTTGGCTAGTATTCTTAAGAAGTAGAGAGGTCTGGAGAGGTTGCTCAGTTGCAAACTTGCTGAGTTATTAGAAGACCAGTGTTTGTTTCTGAGCACCCAAACCCGGTAGCTCACAACTGCCCTATCGTCAGCTCCACAGGGCACAGCAACCTCTTTTGGCCCCTGCAGGCATCTTGATGCCTGGGCATAAACACATACACAGAAACTACACAAACATTAAATAAATAATAAAATTAACCTTTTAAGAAGATCTTTGAAAATGCCACATGAAAACCTACTGTTGTAGAAGGATTCTAAAATATATACATGCAAAAGGAGTTTACATGGATTAACCCTGTAACAAGGGGCCATTCCTCACCAAAATACCATAGGTTACTAAAGGGGGAAAAAAAAAGGCTTTGGAGTGGTTGGTCAGTGTTGTCGTTATTCTCCAGAATTTGATGGTGATGTTCTATCACTGAAGACATCAGATACCTGAGTCAGAGAACATGGAAAAAATCAAGCGGATACTAATGTGGAAGCTTCATTCTGATTGGTTAACTTTCATAGTGATGGAAGGGTCTATGAGTTCTACTGTGTGAGAAATGTGTCATTAGCAGTCTTAAGCAATGGTAAGCCCTCTGCACTGCAGTGATGGCCTAACATTATTGCCTAGTGTCACTGGTGCAATAATGGCAGAATGCTACGGGAGCGACCAATCAAGTTTTTCATTGGATTTAAATCGTACACCACAAGCCAAAACACATGCTTGTTATCATCAACTGCACCCCACCCCCAAACCATGACTAATTATGTTATAGCCCATAGTAGACAGCCTGTTAATATTTAGCTAAACGGACATGGTTATCTATATAGAAAAAATTAATATATCTCTTATCAGAAATACATCTTTTGCAGTGGATAGTGATTAATACAGGGAAATAGAACCAGTCAATGTGAAGAGAATAAGAGACGGTGGAGAACTTAGTTCTTTGCGGAATATCTATGTTGCATGTTCTGATTTCAAGCTTCAGGTATCATAGTGTAAGATGGGTGAAATTACTGTTAGAGCCAGAGGGGGGGTCTGTGCCTGTAATAAAACAGTATTTGGATGCACAGCAACTGAGACCGCATGCATAGGCCTTACCCGAGCTCAAAGCAGCCCAAATCCCAGAACGGGTGGGAATGGAGATCGGGCATGAACTTTCACCCATGCCGAGGAGCAGCTATTGGCAATAGATGTCTTCTGGGAGAGGGGGTGTCAATTTTCTTTAGGAATGTGGACCCTGAGAGGCTGCCCATGCTTCAGTCAGTGATCTCACACCTTGCATGTATAAGTAGCAATAAATGGATTCAGTAGGTATTTTAAAAATGGAGAGAGAGAGAGAGAGAGAGAGAGAGAGAGAGAGAGAGAGAGAGAGAGAGAGAGAATACGAAAGTGGGAGTAAAGAGAGGTGGTGTGGTATAGGATAGGAGAGAATAGAGGGTATATTTGATTCAAATACATGATTTTGATATTTGGGTACTAAATAAAATATTTTTAAAAAATTAACTAATGGAAGCTCCAATAGAAAGAATATAAAGAATGTAAAAACCATATTTAGAAAGCCAAATGAAAATTTCTTGAGTAAGAAAAGATTGGAGTTCCAAGTGGGACAGGCAAATAGCGGTGTGTGCCTAATAGACTGGGATACTAAGACAAGTGCGTGGCTTATGCCTATAGAGCTCTGCTACTCCCAGCCTTGGTTAGACATGGTCAGTTTGGCGGCCATTTATGCAGAGACTCGTAACTGAGAGCAAGCGATGAGGATCCGTACCCCTGGACGAGGCATCCAATATCTAACACCCTCCAAGGCTCTTGGAACATTATGGAGGAGAAGAAGAAAGAGTATAGGATCCCAAGAGGAGGGAACAGTTCTGTTGAAGGTTTTTCTTGACACAACATGACTATGAAAATCACAAACCCATACCAGCATAAGACCAAACTAGTCAAAATCCCAACATGGATAAGAGAAGGACTCATGAGAGCCCACCATACTGGAGAATCCACTAGATGGCGGACAGGTGAGGGAGAATCACATTTATTTGGAAATACTGTCCAGGCTCCGGTGGATGGAATTCCATACCTATGCATATATGAATGCATAAGGGCAGCACCAACTGGACTCAGTGGGTTAAAGTCATCCTCATCTGAGCAGTGAGTATGAGTGTAGCTAGGGCTATATGACTCACTGTGGGAGGCAGGGAGAAGGGGAGGAAAGGAAGGAGGGAGGGGAGGGAATAAGGAGAGGGAGAGGGAGAGAGAGAGGGTGCGGGGAGTGGGATGTGTTGGCGGAATCTGGGACATAGGAGGCCTTAGAGGGCTGTGTGGAGAGTTGATATGATCAACCAGCATTGTACATGCATAAATAAAGTAAAATAAATGTCATAGATAGGAATTAGAGATTTAAAACCTCATTTCTTTCCCACGATTTTTTTTTTGTTGCTTTATTCATTAATGACTAGAGGCACAGCACCAAAATGTTATATTATTATATTTTATTAATCATGCTCTGTAGGCATTAACCTAAAGCTAGAAATACAGAGGAAACAGCTCACAATAGCTTGGTTTTGGCTTCCTTGCTAGAATCCTTTCTGTTTCTTCCAACACTTGTAAAGTATTCCTTGCATTTGAAATGACATTTTATCATAAGGCAACAATATATTTGATATACAAGAATAATAAATATTTGTATTATGGAATTGCTCTTCTGGTTGGAAAATTTTAAAAATATTAACATTGCTTTTATTTTTTTTTCTACTATTCTAACTTCTTTATTTATTTTAACTGCTATTGTCACTGATGATTTTTTTTTTTCTTTTTGCCATTTCTGGCATTTTAGATTTCCTTCCCAATTTTATAGTTAAACTTCGTACCCACTATTGTAAATACTAAGTCTTACTCAGCTTTTAGTATCTTACCAAGGCATTTTTCACCTTTGCCTACTAGCCTTTGCACTAATTATAATCTCACATCATGATTAGGGAGGGTTTTCTCTATTTAAATCTCTACTACATTTTTAAAATGTCAACACAAATTGAATAGTTCTTCCTATAGAAATAGGTCACACACTATGCTCTTTACACATCTATCTGTTCTTGTCATTTACTATGGTAAGCTCTGTCTTTGTTGCTCGAACAGAGACAGAGCTATTAAAATTCAATGACTTCCAATTTCCAATGTCTAATTGCCACTCACCTCTATTGGTTGATTATTTTTTGGCTGCCCTATAGAATTACTCATTACACAGACTTTAGTTCTCTATAAACATACAGGAATTCTTTCTCTGTAGTTTTGTGCTTATCGCAGCAAAATTCTTCAAGCAAGTTGCTGTTCCAGGCTGTGGCCAGGCTTGAATCATGATGAATTGGATGGATGGTTAACTAGAGAGAGGAATGGCCAGGCAGGACTTTCATCCACCCTCACTGAGACAGACATCCCTCATAGGTCAGCACATAAAGACTGGCCTGTCCCTTTCTAGCATTGCTTACTTTGTCTCCATGAAATATGTAGAGAACCTTTCAATATGCACTATAAGTGAGTGTGATTAATGTGAATTGTGTATAGACTTTACAGTGATGTTTGAGATATTTATTTAGAAGTTATAAATCATGCAAAGAAGTAAACATACTGTTTCTCTCTTCATGTCCTCTTGGAAACTTTTTTTTTAAAGGAAAATGAGTCCCCAGACTTATTTGCTATATATGTCTACTTTGGACATAATTTTTTTTTTTTTTAAGATTTATTTATTTATTATTATGTATACAGAGCTCTGCCTGCATGTGCACCTGCAGGCCAGAGTAGGGTATCAGATCACATTATAGATGGTTGTGGGACACCATGTGGTTGCTGAGAATTGAACTCATGACCTCTGGAAGAGCAGTCAGTGAGTGCTCTTAACCGCTGAGCCATCTCTCCAGTCCTGGACATAATTTTAAATAATACAAAAATTTTTTAATAATTAGAAAAAGATTGTGAGCGTGTGTTTATGGATGCATGCATAAGTGTATATATATGTGCTTGCAGGTACCTACAAAGGCCAGAAGAAGGCATTGTATCCTCTGAAGATAGAGTTAAAAGCGGTAGTTAGGTCCCTGACAGAGGTGCTAGGAACCAAACTCAGGTCCTCGGAAGAGCATCAAGTATCCTTAGATGCTGAACCATCTCTCCAGCCCCAACCAAGCATTCTAAATAATCTACAACATGTTAAGCAGGCGCTATGGAACAGGGAATAGCAATAGCTTTCATGATTTTTTTTTTTCCAGGAGCACTAGACAAAGTAGATGCAAGAAGACATATGCTTTGATTGTCTTTTTTTAAACTTTCAACTAATCTTTTGAATACCTCATAGTCTTTTGAGTACTACAAAAACAAACTACACCCTGGAGATATTAAATGGATGTAGTTTTTTTTTTTTTGTTTTTTAACTTAGGTTGCAAATGAAAAGATCTCCATAGTTTTCCTCACATGGGGAGACAGACAGTCTTTAAGGTAATTGTGCTTTTGTTGATCAATTCGTCAGGTTTCCCAAAGGATTGTATTACATAATATCCAACATGAGCATCTCCTTAAGAATTCATGTTTCATCCAGGCTCAGTGGTGCATGCCTGTAATCGCAGCATATGGGAGGCAGAAGCAGGTGGATCTCCGTGAGTTCAAGGACAGCCTGGTCTACAAAGTGAGCCCAGGAGAGCTGCCGGTGTTATACAGAGAAACCCTGTCTTGAAGGACCAAAAAAGAAAGAAAAAAGAATTAATGTTTTATATTGCATATAATTTTCATTATAGAAGATTATGGTAGCTAGTAGAAGCCAATCAAATTTTCTCTGATTTCACAGGATATGAGCTTCTGGATGCCTTCACTGATTTTCACTCTACCTTCAAGTCCTTTAATCTCCTAGTGGATAATCTTAGCTTCCACTTCTACTTAACAGGGTTTGCTCTCTGGCTTGCTACTTAGTAGAATTAGCCACTTCTTAAGGATAGTAAGATCTCACACAGACTAAAGCAAGTACTCATGATGGCTATTGTGTTTTGCAATTTCTGATGAATACATAGAGTTTTAAAAGAGGAAAATATTAAGGCAGAAAAATAGAAAATAGTTTTTTTTTTTTTTTGTATCCACAGGGAATAGAACAGATACACATTTTGTCAGTGTTTGGATTAGAACTTAAAACTGCTCATCTTCAAATGAGAGGCAATCATGCAGTGGGAAGGAGCAGATGCCTCAAACAAATTATACAGAGAGCCCTGAGCAGAGTGGGGTGATGCAAACTGAGGCCCCAAAAAGCTGCATGTGGGTGGCTCATCTTCTTCAAATATCTTTTTCATGGCTTTTTAAAAAAAGTCCCAAAGGGTTAATTTTGTAACCAGGCAGTTTGCTGAATGTGCTTATCAACTGAAGGAGTTCTCTGGTGGAATTTTGGGTGTCACTTATGTACACTATTATATCATCTGCAAATAGGGATAGTTTGACTTCTTCCTTTTCCATTTGGATCCTCTTGACCTCCTTGTGTTGTCTTATTGCTCTGGCTAGAACTTCAAGAACTATATTGAAGAGATATTGAGAAAGTGGGCAGCCTTGTCTGGTCCCTGATTTTAGAGGAATTTCCTTGAATATCTCTCCATTTAATTTGATGGTGGCTATTGGCTTGCTGTATATAGCCTTTATTATGTTTAGATAAGTGACTTGTATCCCTGATATCTCCAACACTTTAAACATGAATGGGTGCTGGATTTTGTCAAATGCTTTTTCTGAATCTAAGGATGTTTATGTGGTGGATTACATTGATGGATTTCCGTATATTAAACCATCCCTGCATGCCTGGAATGAACCCTACCTGGTCATGATGAATGATATCTTTGATATGTTCTTGTATTCATTTTGCGAGTATTTTATTGAATATTTTGCATCTGTGTTCATAAGAGAAATTGGTCTGAAGTTCTCTTTTTTTGTTGGGTCTTCGTGAGGTTTAGGTATCAACGTGACTGTGGCCTCATAGAAAGAATTTGGTAATGTTCCATCCAATTCTATCTTTTGGAGTAGCTTGAAGAGTATCAGTATTAGCTCCTCTTTGAAGGTCTGATAGAATTCTGCACTGAAACCATCTGGCCAATAACTGGACACTAGCCCAAATGGCAGGTCCCATGAAAGTCTGCACCTACCAGGAAAGTGGGATAGAGGTGAGAACATCCTATTGAGACTTTAGGTGAGAAAAATATAGGGGATAGGGAAGTAGGTGGATCCAGAGGGTCCTAGAAACCTACAAGAGGAACATTATGATGGGTGGATCTGAGCCCAGGGGTTCTGCTTGATCAAAGGCACCAACCAAGGACAAAACGTGCAGTCATCATCAAACCCCTACCCAGATCTAGCCAAGAGACAGAACATTCTCCACAGTTAAGTGGAGACTGGGGACTGACTTTCACAGGATCTCCAGTGCCCCATATTTGGCCATGTCCCTTTGTTGGGGAGGCCCAAAGGCACTCAGAGGAAGGATAGCGGACTACCAAGAAGAGACTTGATACCCTAGCACCATATTCAGGGGGAGGAGGTCCCCCTCGGTCACAGTCATAGGGAAGGGGGATTGGGGTGAAAGTGGGAGGGAGGGAGGAATGGGAGGATGCATGGGATGGGATAGAAAACGAGATGTAATATGAATTATTTTATTTTTCAATAAAAATGTGTTTAAAAAAATACCCAAAGGGTCCCAGCCAATGATATCAAGAGAAACACATAGTATTGATAATTTTCCTAAACCATTGTGATTTATAAAACTCTTATTTCTCTGATTACTATTAGTGGAATCATAACATATTTTCTAAGTTACTTATCTCAAAATATGTTTCTCATTAGGCAGACGTTTGTCATAATACAGACCATCTCTCCATGCAGAATGGAATTTCTGGACAGCTGATGCTGAAGTAATTGTATTTAATTGATGTATTTTACAGTTTGTTAATGAATAATAACATTTCACTACAATAAATGGCACTCTTTAAAACCAAATAATTGTAGAAACATTCCCATGTGCTTTTATTTAATTTTTGGTCCATGATTTTTAATTTATCATTTGTTATATTCCAGAAAAAATTATATTATAGAAATTTGGCATATTAAAATTTGACTATAGATTTATAATTATATTAACAGCTTTTGTTTAATTTAGGGTAATGGAATATGTTTTTCCCCCCAGTTCAACTTAATTCTTCTTGATATCTACTCTTTGTCAAAATAACCTTGCAGTTTAAAACAACCACAATGAACGAAAATGGTGCCAGTTAGTATTTATTTGCCATATAATGACTTTCACTGAAATTTTACAGTTTCTCATGACTTTGACTCTGTAGTCTCTCTATTTACATCCTGCCAGCAAATTCATCTTCCTAAGAACATTTAGAACATACCCCACCTTGTCCAATGTCTTCAGCTGCCTTCCTTTCTTGTCTCTGTAGAAATTCCTTCACTCTATTGTTGGCCATTGCAGATGGAAAACTCTCTTGCTTTTAATTCCAACCCTGCAGACAGTGCCTGGCCTCTGTACTCCTGCCCCTGGGAATACTCTATCCACTTCCCCCAAAGAATATTAAGCATTATTTACACCAACTATTGGCTCATTAGAATAGCTTCTTAATTTTCTCTTCTCCTAAGTTGTCCTGTGTTGAATTCTTGCCTTCGAGTGCTGGCGATTGAACAAGAGCAATAAGTCCTCTTAACCACAGGGCTACCTTTCCAGTCCCCCTACCATTCAGATGTAAATGTCTTCCTCTTTCCTTTAAAAATGCTTTATTGCTAATAGTTATAATTTATCATTGTTTTCATGTTATATTAAACTGAATTGTATAGATTTATTTTCCCTTTAAGCAGAATAGGGAACATAATTGACAAGGATAACAAATGACATTATTTAAATCATTAAGTCTTAAAGACTAGGTATTATGTAGTAGTTTTATAAATATCAGAAGCACGGAACCATATATTAATGTGTTTTTCTCTTTATTTTATAAGTATATAATCATTACAAAATAATAATAAACATTTAAGTAAGGACTTCAATATGTTTGTACATTAAAATATTATTTTAAAATTAATTTGTATTGCTTCTATATTTCTTAGTACAATATGAGCTACTAAAACAGAGTTCTAAGTTTTAAATGTCTACTATAATTTTGTTTCTTGCTCATATAAGATTCCACTGCAAATTTATTCATGATTTGGAGTTCAACTAAAAGGGAGAGGGCTTATCCCCAGGCAGTTAGTCAGTGACCACTGAATACAATATCATTTTGGGCACATGGATGCTCAAGTGTATTTGGACATTGATTGAGGGAAGAGACTGGGAGAGAAAAACACAGGCTTCATAGCATTGCAAATAAACTCTGCCAAAGTTCCCTCACCTCAGGCTCAGTCATATGGCTGTACCTACTCATAACACAGTTTGGAAAATACAATTCTTTGCTGTGCACTTACCTCCAGGAAAAAATAAATCTGTACACATAAGCTATAAGGAAACTAGATTTTGACAACTCCCTTCTCTTCAATGGCATTCATCTCACAAGTGTTATAAAAATGTTGGCTATTCAAACATGTATGAATAATAAGCTATTCAAAAATCCAGATGTTTTAAAACATCAACATCCAGATGTTTACATCAACTTAGCATTCAACTCAGACTTCCTTATCTTTTGTTACAAGAAACCTTGAGATCACTATTCCATGGTTTTTTTTTTTTTTTTTTTTTATTTGCACTTTCACCAACTCTTACGGTGCTGTAGACCTTTGGCTTATGGGAAGTTTTATTTAAAATAGGATAGAAAAGTTCTCCGGATTTTTTATTTTGCTAAACTAGATTTGTTTTTAAAAGTGTTTGGTGACTGAAGGGCACAGAATGCATAAACTCCCCCTAGAATTTAGATCACCTTTGTTAGGGATCAACTCCAAAGCTCTGTAAACAGTGAATTCTTCTCTGTGCTCAGTAGGGGCTCATTCCTCAGCCCCTTGGGAAATTACTTTTCTGCCCTGCCTTGACTTCTTAAGTTATGACAAAGTTAGAATTGGGAAACAGGAGATGAAAGTAGAAATGGAACTCACTCATAAGATAGAATTTTCCCTCCCAGAGGTGATTTGCTGTACTTCACAAAGAGTGAGGTAAGTTTTTTTTTTTTTTTTTTTTTTTTACCCTTACAAATGCACTACCTCACCTTTTTTTTCTTTTTTCTTTTTTAAAATTTTTTATTAATTTATTCTTGTTACATCTCAATGGTTATCCCATCCCTTGTATCCTCCCATTCTTCCCTCCCTCCCATTTTCCCCTTATTCCCCTCCCCTATGACTGTTCCTGATAGGCAGATTTGGGCCCAGGGGTCCTGCTCAAACTAAGGCACCAGCCAAGGACAATACAGGCGATAAACTTCAAACCTCTACCCAGATCTAGCCAATGGTCAGAACATTCTCCACAGTTGAGTGGAGAGTGGGGTATGACTTTCTCACGTACTCTGGTGCCTCATATTTGACCATGTCCCCTGGAGGGGGAGACCTGCTGGCACTCAGAGGAAGGATAGCAGGTTACCAAGAAGAGACTTGATACCCTACGAGCATATACAGGGGGAGGAAATCCCCCTCAGTTTTTGTTTTTGTTTTTTTTGATAGGCTTTTGCCTTAATGAAAGGCCCTGCCATTCAATGGCCTCAAAGGATGATGTGAATATCCTCAATGACCAGCAACTGTGTCCATAAACAAACAAACAAAGAAACAAACAAACCTGATGAACAAGGGTGGTATTCACATGGCTATATAAATATGTGCACATTGTTTGAATCTATCAAATAAGTGAGGTTCACAAATTCTAGATTATGAATTTCTAAGAAAGAGTCTAAATCAATCCGAGTCACATTACATGACCCTGAGCCTGAGTGTGTGCAGCATGTCCACACTCAGGAAACTGGCTATCTGAATTTCTTTGGAGATACTGTTATACACGTAATTTTACAAAGTAAAAGCGCTTCTTATAATAGGCTCTGATTCTAATAGACTCATTATATTCAGGGAGGGATCCTAATATGTTTGCTTCTTATACTTCCCACGTTTAAAATGTACTAAGCCTGTTTACGTGCATTGCTCGATAGTATCAGGTACATTGCTCAAAACCCTGCTCTACAAAAACCACAGATTTGTCAAATTACTTAAGCCTGTTTCATCTCTGTTTTCGAATATGGATAGTAACAAGGGCAGTAGCAGTCTTGATACCAGCAGTCCTCAACATGAGGGTGGCATAAGACTATCAGAAAATACAGACATTTACGTTACAATTCATAACAGTTGAAAAATTATAGCTATGACGTAGCCACAAAAATAGTTTTATGGTTGGCAGTCATCACAACATGAGGGATTGCATTAAAGTGTTGCTGCATTAGGAAGGTTGAGAACCACTGCTTTATGGGCTAATGTTTGGATGAAATGAATTAGAATGCAACCTGTTTCACAAGGCAGCTTCATGCTAAAGAATGCCAGCAAATTAGTTCTGTCTGATTTCCTGCAAGGGATTTAGCGTGCCCCTCTTTGATGGAAGATTTTGTCTTTGTCTTTCATTTACAGGGTCTACACCCCAGGACTGAGGAGAACACTCAGTTTTAGCCTCGCCATTGTTACTACGGGTGAGTCTTCTCTCCATAAAGGATCAGAACTAAATTGCCCCAAGTTAAAGTTGTCTTATTTTGAAAGAGAAACTTTTGAAAATCAATTAATGAAAATCAATTAATGTGGGTCCCGTAATATGGGGAGTAAGGGCTGCCTCTGACATGGCTATATTGCCCACTCATTGATCACTTCCCCCTGGCTGGGTGGCCTTGCCAGGCCACAGAGGAAGAGGATTTAGGCAATTCAGATGAGACTTGAGAGGTTGGGGTCAGATGATAGAGAGAAGAAGGGCTCCCCATTTCCGAGGAATAGGGGAGGTGAGAGGGGACATGAGGAAGGGAAGGTGGGGCCAGGAGGATACAAGGAACAGTATGTAAAGTGAATAAATTAAAAGTAAAAATTTTAGATAAAAAAGAAAGAAAATCAATTAATGAAGTGACCTATGCCATGCACACTGACTGAGTGCAAAATTAGACTTCTTGAGATAGAACACTGCAATTAATTCCTCAGGGTAAAACAGAGATAAATGAAGAAAGAAATGTTTCTATTGCTTGCACCATCATTATCCATATACCAAATATAGCATTAGAACTTATGTTCTCCTTGCTTTTTCCCTATATAATTTGATTTTAAACATTGTTTCTGTAATTTGCAAATTTTGATAGTACTCTGATTCTGCTGTATAGTCCTATGGGTTAAGTGATTGCAGAAACGTTCTCAAGAATCTTTACTGGCCTATTCCACAAACCTCAAAGAGCCTCTTGCAGTTTGTCCCAAACATAATTTTTCATGAGTTTTATTTTCTGTTTCCCAGAACATCTCCAAAGGAGCAATGGTCCTGTACATGTCCTCAGTTCACACATACACACACATACACACACACACACACACACACACACACACACACACACACACACACACATAGACACACATATAGATGTACACACACACACACACACATGTTTGAGACATTTCTTAGAGCACTGAGACCTATTAGAAACTGGGTAGACCAAATTTCTAGAATGCCTGGTATGCCTTATTGTTAAATGTTGCTCTAAGCCATCCCCTGAGCCTAAGCACTAATGTGTTGTATCTCATGGTGGCCACAAAAATGCTGTCTGACTATGACCTCCCACTGAATCTCAGTCTGTACAGATGGGTGAATGGAATTAGTATCCAAGCATCCTAGGAGGTGAAATGAAAAACTGACCATTCAATTGTGACAGGCTGTAGCTTTTGAACTTTTTCAATCCTACTTTATTTGGGCCTCTTTAACGTTTATAGCTCCCTTCCAACCCACCTACCCTAAATAGGAGAGAAAAGATGTTTATAGGTACAGGAAAAGTAGACCTTTCTAAACTCAGTTATTTGAAGCTATTTTACTGGCATAGTCAGCAGGATACCAAGAGGCCACTTAAACAGCAAACCAGCAATTCACCAAAGGTGACTGTAACCACAGCCTCTGGAATCCACAGCGGCAACCAGATCCTAGAGCCTCGAAACCTTCCCTGGAGTGGTTTTCTCTAGGAGCATCTTGAAGTGGAGAGATGAACAGCCAAGACCAAAAGCCTCTTGTTTTGGGTATATATATATATATGTGTGTGTGTGTGTATATATATATGTTAATATATGCATATACATATGCATATATACACACATATTTATACATATATGCATACACACACACATACACTCTCAGGGTCCGTACTAGGATGTCTATCAGTTGGCAAAGACCATATCCCTTCAAGAAGCGGTTCCTTCTCAGGGGACAAAAATCATCTGTTCTCTCACAAGTCTGTTTACAGCAGAAACACACACACATGCTTACACAAGTCTATTTCACATCCCACATTTGGGATCGAAACAAAAATATGTTTATATCCACTTCAGTATGCTAATATGAAAAACTGAATATGCCCTGTGAATGACTTATAGCCATTGGTGGCATGACATGGTAGGCTACAGATCTAGGCTTTTCTGCTTGGTCCCTCTGCCCTCGTTCCTTAGGAGACAGTTTTCAGGCACCATACACTATGCCAGGACAACCTGCCAAATAGTCATGGTTATGTTCCCCTGTCAGAATTAGAACCAAAGGCAGATTAGATGGATT
The DNA here is from genome assembly GCF_903995435.1 of Acomys russatus. Lineage (NCBI taxonomy): Eukaryota > Metazoa > Chordata > Mammalia > Rodentia > Muridae > Acomys > Acomys russatus. Next base: position 19,809,203 of record NC_067157.1, on the reverse strand, counting down.
TGAGGATGGGTTCTTAAGAATGCCTTGGCATATTTCATCTTGAAGGACAAAAACAAACAAACAAACAAAAAACCTAGGAACTGCCTACACAGACAAAAAGAAAACACACAATGAGATACAGATGAAAACACAGGTAAAGCACTCCAGTTTCCTGTCTTGAATACCAGCTTTTCCTGAATGATTGTCTTTCCAACCAAACAACTGCTGTCCTGGGGGGCCCAGCTGCAGCCTTCCCATGGGACTGATTTTCTCAGCTATGCTTACTGATGCCTTATACCAAGGCAAAGATGGGTGGCTACCTGTTGAGAGAGACGTTAGGCCCTTGTAATTAACCCATCATCTGTGCTCTGTAAGGAACCCCAATGAATTCATTGGGTCCCCAGAGTGACCTTTGGCACAATTGGAACTAGATTTCTCCTGGGACCTTATGGGAATGGATTTTAGCACCACAGCTGTGTATCTTATCTTGGGAATCCTGTTGTATTCATCTTTCCCTTCATCATAAACTGTCTATAGTTGGCTCTTGTATGCAAGCAAGAACCCTAATGAAAACAACACAGGGTTTCTTTTTTTCTTTTTCCTGTTATCTCTTTAAAGAATAGAGACTAACAGAAAAATCAAGATAAAATAATGAGTGGGGAGTGGGTAAATATTATGAATATTGAATAAATGAATAGGAAGTTTACACTTTGAAGTAGAAATACCCCTCCAGTTCCAAGAAACAGGAAAGTGAAAACTAACCAGTGCATGGAACTCTACTTTACTATTCCAGTTCAGCCAAGGGAATGTTTAAAAATACTTTAAATATTTTTCTTAAGGTCATTATAAGGAGAATAGTTTTAGCCAAGGCAAAGAGATTAACTAGGAAGTTTTCAGACACATAATGAAGAAAATGAAAGAACTTTGCTCACACACACACTTTAGTCTATGTGTTTGACTTAGTCTGCCAATTTAATTGGACATGTAAACCATAATAGCATGCATATCCAATTAGCAATCTCCAAGTGAATATTATGCTCAGCAAAGTGTGTCACAGAATATAAAGACACTCACAAGAACGAATATCTCCAGAGGCAAACTTTTCTTCAAACCTACCTGATAGGGGCTCATTTTAGGTGTTCTCCCCCTACCCCCAATTCCTGACGAGTTAAAAGAACGAATAATACTGTCAATTTCCTTTTGCTGATATAAGAGAATACACAATAGGATTCTTCAAAGTACTTCCTCTACTAAAAGTGTCTATATTAATAAGTAAAAATATGAATCTTAACGAGTTGTATCTGTTTCTCTTAACGAAGTTTAGCATTTTAAAATGTCAGTTATCTGACAGGAGAAGAATGCTTCATATCAGGGGGCACAGATAATCATACCCAATTGTACTAAAACACATAGCTAATTAGATTTCTAATTGCTGAAGTATCTGTTTCTTTTCTTCTGTCTGAAGTCTCTTGCGCACTCCTCCCACCCCAGCATCCTACATTGTGAGCTTGAACTATGGTAAAAGAAGCTTGATTTTGCTCATAGATTTACTTGAAATCACAGATATACTATTGAGGCTAGACCCACAAGAGTTCAAGATTTTACATAGGATTTATTTCTTTATTCAAGCGTAAAGAAATTGCATAGTTAGATCACAGTGTGATTGTCCCCTCTAAAAGTCACGTAAACTTTAACTGGAAATGTAGCGATATTGGGCTAATTGGATCATGCTATTTGGAGAAACCAGGACAGGATGGCTCCATATTGAAGATAGATTACAGTTATTATTGCCAGGGTGGGGCAGCTGTCAAGTGTAGATGTTATAAACAAGTTCAGAGCCTGTGACTTTCACTAACTCCTGTCCTTTCTCTTCCATGTGCTAACTCACCATGTGAGACTCTCTGCCTTGCTTTGTCATAAAAGGTTCTTAGCAGCTATTTATACCTTAACATTGAACTTTGGAAAACAGTGAGAAATATTTACTTACAAAAGGCAATCTACAGTTACTTGCTATAGCACCATGAAACAGTTATGACATCATGTAACCACAGTGTAGACAACTGTTTCTTGTTTCTACACTCTCAGTTTGTCCATTTTCAGAGACACTTCCCCCCATTTTTCAGAGTCAACTAACATTCCAGTCAAAATTTTATGAATTATTTTTACTTGGTTTGCTTTAAGAGAAACCAGCTGCATAGTCCTTCTTTCTTAGGTCTGGTTTTTGTCCAATCAATGTCATGGCACTATTCATGCTTTTGTGTCTGTTTCTAGTTTAATCGTTTTCATTCAGCATAGTGACGGTGCCCTAACATGGGAACATCTTAAACTTACTCATCTACATCTTCTTCTCTCTCAAGTTATATTCTTTCTGACTCTACAGTGTTCATCATTTCCCAAGACTCAGAACATCACATTTCAATATTTACTAGAGCGTCTTGGATTTTCGGAGTGGCTAAAATATTTAGCACCCATAGCCTTGTAGAATTTTTGATATAGGTGAGTATGTCATTGATCTTTTTTGATAACATACCTGTGACCAACCACCTCCCTATGACTATTTCTTCAAACCATTACTAAAACAAAGCAAGAAAAAAAAAACCACTAAGCAAACAAACCTTTTCTATTTTAATCTGAAAATCATACTGATAATTGTTGGTCTGCGTTCTTTTTTTTTTTTTTTTCCTCTTTTTTTCATTCAGGGATATGTACCTTTTCTTTCAGAGAACAGCTTTGCTTCACTCTCTGTCTTGACTCCATGTACTTTGCAGTGTCTTGTAAGCAGTGAGAAATCCCTGCTGTACCCTCAGGCTCATGTGCTGCTTTCCTGGTCAGTGCTCTCTGATACAATGGATAGCCCATCTGTTGGACCCGTGCTCACTCTACTTGGGCAAGATGATTGATAGCTTCAAGTGCAACTGCTCTGCCAGGTTATGGTTTTATCAATCCTAGCAACAAAGGATGATGTTGTTGTATCCACAACCACAGGCAGGGTACTTTCTCAGGGAAATTACAGTGTCTAAACAAAATTCGGAGTAAGAAGAGGGAAACCTGGGCTACTAAACTTACTTTTATGGGCATCAGTCTATTTCCTCAAAATAAAATGTACTCGAGAAGTGTGGGAAAGCATCATCTCCCTCAGTTAGGCACAACCTTGCCCACAGAGAGGGTCTCGTGCTCCCTGAGTCCTCTCAAGGGTTCTGACATAGTGTTCTCAATTATGATTAATATTTTCTGGGTGAAATTAGCTTTCTAAAGAATTTACCTTTACAGGTTACTTAAACAGCCAATGATGCACGAAAGTAGGTCATGGTATCGCAGTCCATGGCTATAGTTTCATGCTGGAAGAGACATTGGTGTGCACTAGAGATCACGTGTTCCTTTCACTGGATGTTACTCTGTTCAGTTAAGCAGGTACAGCTAAGTATGATGACCATGACAGTTTGTATCATTTAAATCCATTTAAAAACCTGGAAGTGTCCTCTTTCCCTCTTTCTCTATCTGACATTAGGGGTTAAAGATGATTTTAGGTCTAGATAGATGTTTTAAGTAGATAATGATGAGATGTGATAGATATTGATTTACATTCAGAATTTTAGACTCACCAAGACAGAAAAGATGTTTTCTTCAAGGCTGCCAAATACAAATAGCCAAAACACTGTGAATGTAACATATCTATCTATCTACCTTCCTATCTATCTATTTATAATATAAAAATATTCCTGATTGTTTTGTGGTTCTTCTTGCTGTAGGTAGTTTATTATATATATGTGCAATAATATAAATGTTTATGTAAAAATTAAAAAAACATAAATAAAAACAAAATACACAACAAAAAAGAAGAAATAAATCATCAATGCCTCTCCTTCTGTTTTGTTTAAGGTGTCTACCAACATCATAAATGCACCACATTTTCTGCCACTGTGTTTTGAGAAAGAGCATCGTTTTTTTCATTTTAAAATTATCTTTAGCCTTCCTTGTTGTTTATTATTGATTGATATTAAGCCACATTATTATTAGTCTTCAAAATGTAATATTTGACATTCATAAAATGTTTAAGTTGTGTAGGCTATCCTGTGACTTTTGCATACAAAAATATAACTTTAAAATCTTTCTTTGTGACAGTCTCATTTAGTGGTTATTTGAGAAAATAACATAGAGGTGAGTGAGCTTTTTCTTACTAGAAGTCTCCCATCCATGTTAGAGATGAAAATGTTTCCACAGAGCATTCGCTGCAAGAGCCCCTTGTTTTGAGACTGCATTGCAGAGATGCCTCAGCCCTGCTGCCATCACTGGATACAGGCAGTTGACAAACAGTCCGTCCAATTCATCAAGTTCATCTACACTGTCAGGGGACTGGCAACAGAACGTTTGGAGTGTCATGATGTAAATGGAAAATGAACATCAGGGGTGAAATCTGGATGAGGTGATAGGAGAGAAGGTTTTGGGCAGATGAGGAAGCGTAGGCAGCAGCGATGGAATCAGGAGAGAACCTGTACTCTCAGCGATCCACATGAACTGGTAAACACTCAGAATCACTATCCAGATGCCATCCCCGTTTGCTCTCAAAGAAAGCCAGGAAAAAAAAAATGTCTACCTAAGGTGTCTTTTTTAACATATCAACAAACCTCTCCAGTCCCAGAACTTCACTCCTGTTATCCCAGCTTCCCAGCTTCCTATATAACCCAGCCATAAGTTTTTCTTGGTTCTCAAATATCCTAGTACCTGCTTGGTTCCTCGCCCTGCCTCTCTTGCTCTTCCGACCCTCCTTTCCTGGCCCCTGTTCACTCCAGGCCCTTTCTGGTGTCTGTATTCTTCTTCATATCTACAATAAAAACTTTTACCTCAACCATACTCAGGAGAAGTCATGTCAACAATTCACACTCAATCCCCTGACTCTCGTTACATGGCTTCTAGCATTTGCAGATTCCATGGACATATTCTGATGGGAATTAAAAGCTTTTGTTTGGTCCCATTCTTGGAATACCTAAACTGGAATATTATTCAATGTAGTAGTTACTAAGTACCTTTAGGGTCATAGGGGCTATTTATGTTATAGACAATGTGATTTATAGAACATTATTGAACAAAAAAAACTGTCTATTTTCCACATATTAGAATTGTGATGAAAAATAAATAATTGATATAGGTACTATGAGAAAAATCCCAGCCAACCAAACAACAACAACAAAAATCTGGATTAGTTCCATTCCTGAGACATAGGAATTTTGCAGAAATTGTCAGTGTCTAGATTACTGGCTGGTCATTAAAGAAAGGCTCCTCATATCAAGGGTCTACTTCTCATGTCAGGGTGAAGCCACAGTAACTGCAGCATATTCCTACTGGATGCATTTACTCCAGCTGTTGTTGGTTATATTTTCTGGGAAACCGTAATCTCAAGCTGTTTTCACTCATGATGATGCCTAGTATTGGTCCTCAATCGATTTTTAATAAAACTCTGTCTGTTATATTCCAAACTATATCTCAATCCTTGAACATCTACATATCCCTTAAATAACCTTTGTTAATGTTGTACATTTGCTTTGAATTGAAAAAGCGTCTCATCCTTTAGGCCAGGCAAGTCTATCACTCACAATATAGTTTAGGCTAGCCTCAAATATATGTTGGTCATCCTCTCTGAAACTATAGGCATGCGCCTTGCCACTTTTGTATTATTTGTACATCCTTGTAATGGCAAGAAGCTGATACAGTAAATACGGTAAAGTTTCATTTATGAAGATTTCTGTCTGTTTCTGTGTAAAGATATGTTTTTCTGCTGAGAAGCAAGGCATAGCAATTTAGTTGCTGGACCACACATTTCAGAAATAAGAAGTCTAAGGTTGGATGGGGTTGAATGACTCACTTTGACAGACTTTGGATTATATGGCTCAGGAGAAAGAGCAGAAACTTACTGCCTTGGTCTCCCAGGCACTATATCACATTGGTTGTCATTTCTTTAAGCCCCCAGTACTGCTTTTAATGTTGCTATTGCTTTATATTATTGCTGTTATTATAGGATAGTTATTAAATTATGAATCCCTTTTAACTTAACAGAGTATTTGACATAATTTTTTCAATTATTATGTAAAAACCAAAGCAATGCCCATGCAAGATGCTAAGAATAGCTATTAGTTGAGAGCTCAACCCTCAATAAAACATTTATACCTTTACTTCTAAGGCTCAGGGAATACCTAAGGAAGCAGAAAGAATGCAAGAGGTATAAGATAGAAAGAGGACTGAGAAATAGTATTTTCTAGTCATGGCAAGGGTCCTTGATGCTATGAACTCATAGTAGCTGGTTATTGGTAATGGACCTGCATGGGCTGGCCCTGTCAACCAGTAGTCATGGATGGTGGAGGAGCTCATTGGGTCCTACCCCCTACCTTCTGAACTACTTGCAACTAGTGGATTCTGGGTAAGGGAGTCCTTGTCTTCAGTTGTATATCTACTGGGAAATTCACCAGCTCCAAAAGATAATTTTAATCCCTTTACTTCAAGCATTCCTGGCTAAACTCAGTAGGCCACAAGAAAAAAAGTCATGAATGTGGAAAAGAGATTTATAGAGCAGAAAGGGGGGAGCTGACAGGGGTGGGAGTGAGATAATAGAGAGTGGGAGGTATAATCAGAAGATATTATGTGCGCACATGAAACTGTCATGATAACTAATAATAACTCATGAAGGAAGGTGATATTAGATGTTTTTCTATTTTTAGGTTGTATGAAATATGCTTTTTATAGGTAAATGAAAATATTTAAAATTTTCACTTCCCATTAAAATTGTTTATTTTTATAGTTTTCCTCTACAGTTTTATGGTTTAGAAAAATGTCACACTGTGACAATTTGTTCAGATACAACATTGAACACTTTAGCAAACATACACCCTAGCTTATTAGATATTCTCTCCAGTTATTTTGGGCTCCTCAAAAACAAAACTGTATTAATGATGTGGCTTTAATATCCCCTTTTCCCAAAGGTGATGAAAGCAGTAATCCATCACTGACTCCCATTTGCCGTTCTCAGTAACTTAATTTCCCACACCAACTTAGAATGGTTTAATTTCTTTCTCCATTGATCCTTTGTTCTTAAAGAAAGTGGAGTTAGCATCACTAGGATATATTTTTGTGTATTTCAATAGCTGCTTGTTAGCTATTTATAATTTTTCTCTCATTCTGAACTCAGAATATGTTCATATATATCTTGCATATTTTTTAAAAATAGAATTCATTACTTTTATTACATTTTTCTCCCCTTTCCTTTCTGAGCATAAACTTTCAGAGATATATACTTGCACAAAATAGATGCAGGAAATGTGATATTTTGCCCTACATCCTCTTGAAAGAAGATACTTGTTCTTTTTAAGTTAAAGTAGCTTTTGTTCTTTCCAATGCATATGCTCAATTCGTCAACATTTGACTTTACTTGTCTTCAAGGTTGATCAGTCTGAAGTTACAAGGTTTGTTTTGGTACTAAGTAGTTTGCAGTTTTGATTTCCATAATACTATGTCAAATTTAATCATAATGCTGTCAGCTAGTCAAACAGCTCAACTATATTTTTATACTTCACTGGTTTTTCCTCCATACCAGTTCAAGTCATCATTCCCTGTTGGGGATTTGACAGGCTAATTTCCAAGCATTGGATGGAACCACCATTCTGGTATCTGTATTAAGATGTGTCTTCATGTGCCTTAAACTGATAAAAAAGTAATTTTAATTATTTTGGTTTGTTTGTGTGTGTGTGTGTGTGTTTGTATCTTTACTTGTTTTAATCATATAGAATTATTTGGAAAATTTAGAAAATAATCGAGGAATTAGTTAATAGAGTTAAAATCATCCTCTGCCTTATTGGCATAGAGAAGGTAATTAGGAAAGTCATTCAAAGGAATTTATTCCTCAAGTAAATGGGATTTGCTTATTAGAAGCATACTCATGTATTTGGTACAATCATATATGTCTACTTAACTGTTGTGAAATCATACTGGCTACCAAATTATGAAGAAAACATTTCCAACATGGACAGAATACATTAGATTACTCTCTCTTGCAGTTTCTTTAAAACTGAAGGGAAAGAAGTTCCCAGCTATTCGCTGTTTTGAATGTGTATTTATATGTGTTTGGTACATGTAAGGAGCTGCATCAGAGTACACAGAAGAAGCTCTAAAGGGGATGGCACATCCCTTTTTCCTGGCACATTCAGTGCCCTCAGACACTCAGTATGCTTGGATCCTCATCCAACTCCATGTGCATGCTAGGAGAAATATTGAAAGAAACACCGAATGAGTCATTTGAGACCCAGGTTAACAGTAGAGGCTGGAGTCTATTGAATTTGCACTTTATATCTGCTGGTGACAAACTCATGCTTGAGACCCTGGTAATTATTATGGTCCTGAGAAATGTTCCGGAAGATGCTCACCTGTTTGGCTTCTCTGAACTCCTGGCCATTTCCTTTAGCCTGTCCATTAATTTTATGAAGTTCTCAGTGATGTTTAATAAATTTCATATTGGTTTAGGTTGCTTCCAGTTAGAACTCTGACAAGAAGAAGTCCTCTCACCTTGTTCCCTACCTCTGTAAATAACTTCTGAATATCTCGCATTCCTTTCTTGGATTGGTTTACTTACTGATTTCACCCCTGTTTCTTTGTTTTAATTGCCCATACAAGATGTTTTAATCAAACAGCCTGGTTTTTGTTGTTGTTGTTGTTGTTGTTGTTTTGCTTTTAAATTCTTTCTCATAGCTTCAGGAACTCATTTCAACCCAGAAGTCAGGGATATCATAAAGTCTAAATGGTTTTGAGTTAGGTAAGAATGAGGTTGTAAATAAGATACGTCCAAGGAAGCATGAGTTAAAATGATCTATGCGAATTGCAAGCCCTTCCCATGCATGGAGAGCATTGACCTTCCTTTCCCCTTCCCATGCATGGAGAGCATTGACCTTCCTTTCCCCTTCCCATTCATGGAGAGCATTGACCTTCATTTCCTCTTCCCATGCATGGACAGCATTGACCTTCATTTCCCCTTCCCATGCATGGAGAGCATTGACCTTCCTTGCCCCTTTCCATGCATGGACAGCATTGACCTTCCTTTCCTCTTCCTATGCATGGAGAGCATTGACCTTCATTTCCCCTTCCCATGCATGGAGAGCATTGACTTTCACTTCCTCTTCCCATGCATGGAGAGCATTGACCTTCATTTCCTCTTCCCATGCATGGAGAGCATTGACCTTCATTTCCCCTTCCCATGCATGGAGAGCATTGACCTTCATTTCCCCTTCCCATGCATGGACAGCATTGACCTTCCTTTCCCCTTCCCATGCATGGACAGCATTGACCTTCCTTTCCTCTTCCCATGCATGGAGAGCATTGACCTTCCTTTCCCCTTCCCATGCATGTAGAGCATTGACCTTCATTTCCTCTTCCCATGCATGGACAGCATTGACCTTCCTTTTCCCTTCCCATACATGGAGAGCATTGATCTTCATTTCCTCTTCCCATGCATGGAGAGCATTGACCTTCATTTCCCCTTCCCATGCATGGACAGCATTGACCTTCCTTTTTCCTTCCCATACATGGAGAGCATTGACCTTCATTTCCCTTTCCCATGCATGGAGAGCATTGACCTTCATTTCCCCTTCCCATGCATGGACAGCATTGACCTTCCTTTCCCCTTCCCATGCATGGAGAGCATTGACCTTCCTTTCCCCTTCCCATGCATGGAGAGCATTGACTTTCATTTCTCCTTCCCATGCATGGAGAGCATTGACCTTCATTTCCCCTTCCCATGCATGGACAGCATTGACCTTCCTTTTCCCTTCCCATGCATGGACAGCATTGACCTTCCTTTCCCCTTCCCATGCATGGAGAGCATTGACTTTCATTTCTCCTTCCCATGCATGGAGAGCATTGACCTTCATTTCCCCTTCCCATGCACAGACAACATTGACCTTCATTTCCCCTTCCCATGCATGGACAGCATTGACCTTCCTTTCCCCTTCCCATGCATGGACAGCATTGACCTTCCTTTCCCCTTCCCATGCATGGACAGCATTGACCTTCCTTTCCCCTTCCCATGCATGGAGAGCATTGACCTTCCTTTCCCCTTCCCATGCATGGAGAGCATTGACCTTCATTTCCTCTCCGGACACCTCATTTCACTTGGTGAAATGCATGTATGGTCATGAGTTTATACTGAAAAGCATGTGAGCTTAACATTCTAAGGATAATGGAATGAGTGTCACATAGGTCAGAGTCTTTGCATATTTGAAGGGAGTTATTATAATTCTCCAGTTCTGAGCTGATTAAGCATCCCTTTGAGTAAGAAGGAAACAAATTATTTCAGCAAAATAATAATGACCACCACTCATCTCTGACTGGTTTTACAGAGATATTGCAATAGTGATTCTTTGTTTTCAGTGAGACTGGTTTATAATTCCCTACAACACATTCTTCCAGATATTATCTATAAGGGTATTTACTGAGAGATTTACCCAGGGAGATAAGACTTATCCTGAACACAGCAACATGGGCTCAGGAGCCTAGAACTCACAGTGAACAAAGTGAAGGAAAGAGCCAGTATTTTTGTTTGCTTTCTGATTTACTGAGATGTAAGCAAGCATCTGATGTGCTTTTCCTTTGCATACCATGCCTTTCCTGCCATAGTAGAGGGTACCATGAAGCAATATACATCTTTCATCACTCCAACCCCCATAATTTATCACACCTTTACTGCCATAGTAGAGGGTACCATGAACACATCCCTCAAGTTGCTTCTCCTCTAGTATTTTGTCTTAGCAACATGAAAAGTAACTAATACACAGAAAGTCTTGCTTTGTTAAAATACCATAGTCTCCAACATCACCCTTTTAACCTCAGACTTTGCCTAATTGCCCTCTACACCTCTAAATGATAGCCAGCACACATTCCAAGCATGCCTATTGTACTATATATATTTTTTCTCTTTGCTCTTAATTTGCCTTCTGCTCCTCTTGGAAAAATTTGCTCACTTATTTTATTTTGAAAACCACACTGACTGCATACACTGATTGTTTTCCTTCCACTCTTGAGGTTGCTTAGCCATCTTACCCCTAGCTCATCATCTTGCTTTTTTTGTGCCTGATTTTCTAGTCATACAGAATGCTCACTTATGCAGTTTTTTTTTTCATTTATAACTTCATAGCCTCTTGGCTTGTTTATCGTGTTCCTTCCTATGTTTGCTATTTTGCTGCTACCAATATCCACCTTTGAAACCTAAAGTGATCTGAATGGAAGACATGGAAGACACAGACATTATGGAGACATGTGTAAGGAAAGGGGTGTCCTGGAGTTTGAGTGAAGCTTCTCGTCTGCCTTGAGGCAAGGGCTCCAGCACCACTGATATTTTCTGGAAAGGCAGCTGGCGTAGAGTTTTTATTCCATTAACATACAGATATTTTGTGTAAAAGTAGCACTGAAGGCTGGAGAGATGACTCAGAGGTTAAGGGCACTGGTTGCTCTTCAAGATCGTCTGGGCTCAATTCCCAGCACTTACACAGTGGCTCACAGCCATCTTTAACTCTGGTTTCAGGGGATATGGCACCACCCTCTGGCCTCTGTGGGAACTGAGCACAAAGGATACACTGGCAGGCAAAACACCCATACCCATTAAATTAAATTAGCAATGACATAGTTGTAAAGCCTAACGAATATGACCTTAGATAGGGCCTTGTTCCTCTCCTACGTGTTTCCTGGGAACCTGAAACAAAACTTGACATTGTTTGCAGTGATATGTCCTGAATACCTGTGGAGATTTTTACCTTATCATTTGCAACCCTGTCAAATGCTACTTTGGAAGCACCCAGTTAGATGTGGCCTACACCTCACCAAACTCTATTCATGTCTAATGTGAAATCAGTGTTTTGCACTGTTCCTTGAGTACGTAAACCCATACTCCTGTATGCTTTTATTTTTTCCCCTAATGCGTTCCCATTTTCTCTCAACTCCTGTGCTCAAGCCTCTTATAAAATGACTTTAATAAAATCTCCAAATCTACTTTATAAACTGTCTAGTCCTGAAATGCTTTTCAGTATTGAAGGTATAGATTTCTTTTATTTGTTTATTTGTGTATTTATATATTACTGTACACGCTGGGAGAGGATGGAGGTGGCTTTGCCTGGAAACATGTAGGTTTCTGTTTGGCCTCAGTTCAACTCTACAGGAATGACCCTGGAGGACAATAGAGAGTTCTGTCACCTTAAAACACAGACAAAAGTCTTAGATTTCATAAAGTGTCAAAAATATCATAAGACACTATCGAGCTCTAACAAGCACGTGTACACCACACACACACACACACACACACACACACACACACACACACACACACTCTCAACTTTTACATATTCTGAGTGCTCTGTTTCTTAGGGTATGCAAACATTCATTGCAAGTGCAACCTAAAGCTTACATAAAGGGATGGTGAGCTCAGTGTTATTTAAGATTTTCTAAGCATGTCTCAAACATGTCTCAATGACTAGCAGGTGACATGTGTTCTGTGTTGATCTGTTGACCAGATTAATGATGTAAATCATCCCTAGGTTGACAAGGTTCAGGTGCTTCAGTATGAGGACCATTGATTATTACTATAATTTAGTACCAGCAGTTATTTCAACATTGTCTACATACATTTAAAGGACTTTGTTGATGGAAGTAACCAAAGTCCTTTAAAAATTAAGTTGGTACAAGCAAATGTTGTATTCCACTGGGAAATATCTCTATTAATAAGAAATAATTTTATTGAAATTATACAATAAAATTTCTTGAATATTTAAAGATCATTAGTTAATGAACATTTAAAAATAAAGAAGGCACTGACACTTTAAGGAAAAAATAAAACAGTTTTCTTGTGACAGTGTCTGATCAAGTTTGAAAGGAGTTGAGAAGTTTAATTTTTCAAAATAATGGTGAGCATGGCTAATTCATAATAAGTTTAGCAATGCTGGGCCCAAAGCTCCTAAATAATTGCAGCTAGATTACTGATTGGCTTTACTGAATCTGAGAGGGACCTTTAATGTACTTAATATTTTGCTGGAGCATAACTCAGGCTCAATGACTTTGAAAGAGACATTAATAGTTTTCTGAAAATATAACCTTGAAAATTAAATCCATTATATATTTCCAAGATTATGGATAGAACTGCCCTGTCAAATAAGTCATTACATTAGCATAATGAGGTGTGAGGGGAGGTATAAGTGGGAAACAGCAAGCAAAGGTACTTTGTAGCACAATTTGTCTACATTTAACCAAAATGACCTTTAAAAGCAGAGCTGAAGGGTCAGGTTTATCATCACTTTTGCAGCCTTCAGGTAATATATTTTTATTTAGCAGAACAATTTACTGAAAACTGCTGTAGTAAGAATTATGCTTCATCCAGCTCCCTACCTGTAATGCATAGGTCTGAGGTGAAGCAACTTCTAGGAACAGAAGTTTGTAGCCATGGATTCCCTGAAGTAAAAATCTTCAAGTGACACAAGGCTGTATTGCTACATTCCCAAAGCAGGCAGGTCATTAAATATGCATCCTGGAGCATGCACATATGCAAAAAGAGAAGATACCGATGCTAAAAGAAGCAGCATGTTGTCAGTGTTGGCTTTACTGAGGCTGCCAATTGTCAGGGTGCTGGGACATCCTGCTTGGCATGCACTTTTTAAGCCTGTGCAAAGCCTAACATATACACAAGATCATATAAAATATTTAATAGAAGAGAATGAAGTTATTAAGTACATTCTTTTTTTTCTTTCTTTCTTTCTTTTTTCTTTTCTTTTCTTTTTTTTTTTTTGTATTTAAAAGAAGATTTCCCCTTTATCCCTAAGAGCCTGGATACTCTTAGACTTGACAAATTCGTTCAACTTTAAGAGCAGCGGAAGGAAGTAACATCCAACAGTATCTGGCATCAGTATATATTTACTGAGTGAATATTGAATGTATGGCTACTGATTACTTTAAAAACATAGCATTGACATCCATGTTCACAGATTAGAGTAGTTAAGCAAATGACAGAGAATCCTCTTCGGTAATGAGTTACAATTATTTTTAAGATTTCACCGTTTTGTGAAACTGATACAGGGAGTATCTCACCTTCTGTGAATTACATTTGGCAAATATTTGTTTCTTTGATTCAGCCGTGACTTTAAAAAGAGGACGTCAATGAAATTGGTGCAGGGAATTTTAACGTTTTGATGATGGAGATAAAGGATATATGGCAAGGTGGTTCTCCGAGACATTACTTGCAGGTTTACCAGGTAAGAAGTACTTAGGCCAAGAAGAAATATACAAGACCAGTAAGTCCTTATGATTATGGTGCCATTGTATCAAGATGTCACTCTTGAAGTACTTGAAGTATTATAAAATTTTTAATGTGAAATGTAAAAATATAATACAAACTAGAGAACAGAAGGAAGGCAGAATATCATTGGATATAAAATTCAAAGAGTCTGTCATCAGCCATCACTCTTTTCTACTGGTTTATATAGCTTGGGACTCAAGATGGTTTCAGGTAAGTCAGAGTTATAACTGCAAAAACTACAAAAAACATCATTGTGAAAATAACCACAAGAAAAAATAGTGAGAAAGGAATAAAGCATTAACATTTATAATTACATGACTTGAAGTGTCCTCTGTATTTTGTGTACTGGCACCAAACTGTGGCACTGCACTGAAGATTTGGCTTTTTTTCAATTAATATAACAACATCAGTAAAATTATTGACTATGTTAAAAATCAATGCCAATTCTATTTTCTCCCTTCATACTTCTGTGTACTTTCTCCAGTGAAGAGATAAAGATGGAGAGTGAGAGATTATACAATGATGACCAGTAAGCACTTTCGCCCCTAGAACATTTTGTAATCTGATGAAATATTGGGATTATATTATTTATACTTTTAAATAATTGGTACATAAGTACTTTCTCAATCCTAGATCATTACTAGTGCTCTGAGTCACTTTACATTGTCATAGAAAGGTTGCTTTCGGTCAGAGCAGCTGAAATAGATTCATCCAAGATCACAGGAAACAGACTTTGTGATACTACTGATTGTGATGCAAACCACGAAAGCTCTTTTCAAACACCATAATGTCAAAAATAAAATGTTCTTTGAAGTATTATTTCTTATTACTCCTTTGCAACTTCAAAAGTATGACCACCGAGCACTTTCTGTTCATTAAAAGGACACCGTAAGGGAGCAGAAAGTGGGAGTCACTATGGTATTCTTAAACAGCTCCCATTTGCCCCAATATGCTACACCTCCTACTGGATGCTGTTATTCATAATAGATGCTCCTTACTTTGAGAACAGTGGGGACTGCATTTTTATAATCAGTAATTATTTTACCTAATAGTACAGAATTATGGTGAGAGATGAAGTAAACTATTTTCATTGTGTTCAAATGATATTTGAGTAGAAGTAAAATTGTAGTCACCCACTCCCCTAGATGTGTGTAGGGGATTCAGGTCTGCTCCTGCAGTGGTTTACAGAGGGTACCATTTGCTGGAAACCTGTGGAACATTCAACGGATGATCAACAGAACTCTTCAAAGAACTGAATCACATTTATTTTTATTATCCTAACAGTACAGACTTAGTAAGGGTTTATTTCTTTTTCATAGTGGACAGAGGCAGTGAAAAAAAAAAACAGTTTATGGAGTTTTCTAAATGAACCTGAGAAAAACCCTGTATTGGTGATGGCTAGTCTATGTGAAAGAGTTGTATATCTAGAGTCTAGAAATTATTCATTCTACTAAGAAGTAGCAGAAAGTTGGTTGCTCACGTTGTACTAACTTTCATGGCACCATTTCTATTACTTATCAGATGAATGTTACACAACCATACCTTATTATATACTGAGTCACCCATATAAGATTGTTCATTATTATGTAACTGAGTTTATGGATGCCGTTCTCATTCAAATCACCACATTCCACCCTTAGGCCTCCATAGATTTTTAGCCATATCATAATGCAAAATGCATTTACTCCAGCTTCAGAAGTCCTCATGGTCTTTCAGTCTCAACACGGTCTAAAAGTCTAAGGCAATCTCTTATTGTAAACCATGTAAAGTAAAAAAAAAAAAAAAAAAAAAAAAAATTCAAAAGGAGATTGCATCCTCCCAACATAGGATGTCACACATTATACATTATTGCTCCTAAAGTGATGAAAAGGGGGCATAGTGAGGACTTTACTGTACCAAAGCAAGACAAAAAAGCTAGCAAGGCAAATCCATATTCTGCATCTCCATATAGAATCTTACAATGCTCTTCAGAGTTCTACTTCTTCCAGCTTTGGTTGCTCTAACACACTGCTCTGTCTTAGGCTATTTCATGCCCTGTTAGCAGCATTCCTAGGCACGAATCCCCAATTCTAGTGTCTCCAACATCTTGGGGTCTCAGCTTTGCACTATGGCCTCTCTGGGCTTTTATGTAGGGACTTGCATGGCAATGCTTGGTTTCAGCAGCTTTCCTTAACCATAGGAGAACATTCCATAACTGTTTTTCTGTATGCTTGACTCTACAACCAGAACCACAAGGCTGAAGGTGGAAAGTTCTTCGGTTTACTTGGGCTGGAACTTGGCCCCTTCTATGACTTGCATTTGCATGTGTTTTGACGTGTAGGCCAAGGAAATGCCCCAGCCTTGCTCCTTTCATGAGTTGCAGGAATATCTGGGTGATGTTTGCCAGAGGGTACCACTTACTTTATTCAATTTAGCATCAGGCTTTTCTTTAAACTTTTTATTCCCTTGAGTGAGTATAGGACTTGGCTCCAATATTGCAAATTCTGGTATTTTTTTTTTCTTCTCAAACTGTGCATTTTATTTATTTTTTGACCCATTTGCTTCTTTTTGTTGTAGATCTGCATAACAGTGATCACCACTAACCATGTGACACACTCATTGCTAAGGCTGTCTTCCTTTGCCATGGACATTAATCCACAAAACTCTCCAATTTAGCCTCTAGAAAAAAAATTTAAGGCAAGGGCAAAAATAGCCCACATTTTGTTGCCATAATATCACAAGAACGGTTTCCACTGTTACTCTCATCTGATACCTCTTGAACTAGCCCATCAAATTTACATCACACTCAGCAATGTGGTCTTCCGTGTTCCTACTATCATGGGACATTAAGCCCTGCTTAAAAGCATTCAATGCCTTCGTAGGGCAATGTCCCAAAGTCTTCCATATCTTTCCAAACAATAACATGGCAAAACCTGTGAAAGCAATGTTCTAGTGTCCCTAGTTCTAATTCTGTCTTAGCTACTATTCTATTGTTATTAAGAAAGGATTAAAAAAAAAACCTCTTCTAAAAGAATGGATTTAATTGTGGGTTTGCTTATAGTTTCAGAGGGTTAGTCCATGTTCCTTGTGGTAGGAAGCAACAGGCATAGCACTGGAGCAGTTGTTGAGAGCATTATATCTGATCCAAACCCAACAGGCAGAGAAAAAGACACTGGTCCTGGCTGGTGTGGGCTTTTGAAGCTTCAAATACCAACTCCCAGTGGCATACTTCCTGCCACAAGGATACACTTCTTCCAACAAGGTCACCTTACTAGTGTTTCTAATTCTTTTAGAAGAGTTCTACTTGCTAGTGACTAAGCATTCAAATATATGAGCCTATAGAAGCCACCACAGATCCATGACCTCACCAGGCAGGTTTCCAGTACCATGTTTTCCGTACCATTGAGGGATATATCCTGTTTTATGTCCAATTAGAGTCCTGTTGGTACTGCCAAGATATGAATGTGACAATTGCATTCTTAAGGTTACCATGTACACTGGTTGATTTTTATGCCAACTTGACAAAAGCTATAGTCATCAGAGAGGAAGAAGCTTTAAAAACAAAACAAAACAAAAATCAAAACCAAAAACCTTCATGCTGTAAGGCATCTCCTCCACTAGTGATAAATGTGAGCGTGCCCAGCCTATGGTAGATAAGACCATCTCTGAAGTGGTGGTCTGAGGTTCTCTACAAAAGCAGACTGACCAAACTATATGAAGCAAGCCAGTAAGCAGCACCCTCCATGGCCTCTGCATTAGCTCCTGCCTCCAAGTTCCTGCTCTCATTGAGTTCCTGTCCTGACTTACATTGGTGATGAAAAGCAATGTGGAAGGATATGTCTAATAAACCTTTTCTTTTTCAGCTTACTTTTTAATAATGGTGTTTCATTGCAGCAATAGAAACCCTAACTAAGACACTGTGCCATGCTGACTGTTATTCTGGTTCATAGGCATCACTAAATATTTAGCTATATACTCAAAGAGAGGTGTACATCGTATCCCTCATCAAAGAAACTTCTTGTTGCAAAGGGAAAGACCATTACAGAAAAGTATAACTGACTAAAATTCAGAGAACACATGATTATGTGGTACCAGGTTCCAGTTGAAAAAAATCACAGTTCTTACACCAAACATACAGAGAACATGACAGAATAGAAGCCAGAAAGATTGTAAAAGCCAGAAACTCAGGAAATCTGCTGTGAGATTCTGTCTCAGAAATTACAGAGATGCTTGTCCTATGGTAACATCTATAATACGGCTGCCTAAACATGACTGGAACAAGAACACCACCAACCACATGTTAATGTGAAGAAGAAATCTCAAGAGGCTTCTAGACACAGAACTATACCAACTATGTGTATACACAAACACACACACACACACACACACACACACACACACACACACACACACGGGGGTTGCATGGGAAGAGTTGGTTGGAAGAAGAAAAGAAAAGGAAGAAAATTACATAACTGCATTTTAATTTCAAAACATTAAAAATAAATTTCACATTAAAATAATTTAATTTTAGTCTCACCTTAGAAACGATGTTTTATCTTAACAAGTCCTACATATTTTCAAAATTTTACATTAGAAAAAAAATTACACTTTAAAAACCAAAACTGAAAAGATAGAATTAAACAATAATAGGATACTAGTCATACATCGGAAATTAACAGGATTCTCTGTAAGACATAGGGTTAAAGAAAATCTCAAGAATAAGTAAATATTTTTCACTAACCAGAAACAGACCCCGGGTATCTATGCCTGCGTGACGCAAGTAAAGCACAGATGGAAATTTATGGTCCAAATACCTACATTAGAAGAAAACATACAAGACCAACAATGTATACATTTATATCAGATTCTAGGAGCAAAAGAAATGCAGATTTCAAAGAAGAAAAGAAAAAATAATGAGAATAAAGACATGATAAGACAGCTATACCATGGGGATGAAAACAGTGAAATCTGTAACTGCATCTTTGAAACAACATAGGTAATAAACCTACATTTTATCATAAATGACTAACATGAGCAGTGAAGAAAGATGCCAGCATAACTACACAGCTATCTAAATTTAATGTGGGCAGCTTCAAGCAAATATTTTGGCAATGTAAATAACAAGCTCCTTTCACATGAATAATGAACCTAAGTGCGTGCAAATAAAAGAGAAATTTGATAGTTGATGTTAGGAGTGTTCTAAAAAAAAAAATGAATCACTGGCACACATTATTTCATTACCGGAAGTAATGAATTATTTGTGCTATTAGGGTACTATAAGGTATTTTCTATAAATTATTCTTTAAAAATGAAAATTTAAAGCATAATGAGATATACTGCATAAAATAAAACATTTCTGTCATGTGAAATACTAGAAGGAATGCAGACAAGCATATTTCGTGCCTTGAATCTCACTAAGAAAGGGAAATAAAATAAACATCTGTGGTAGATGGAGGGAGGGAACTGGGTAAGAGAGGAGTAGGGAGGGGAGCAGGTGTGGGGATCAGGAGTGAGGTGGAGAGAAGACTGGGAGAGAGAGAATGGCATCTCTGAGACAAGGAGCTTTCAGGCAGTCTATGGTATTGGCCCTAGCTGAGACTTCTAGCAGCGGGAGATATGGAACCTGAAGAGACCACCTTCTGTAGCCAGGCCAACTTCCAGTGGAGGGAGCGAGGCACCAACCTATCCACAAACATCCAAAATTTGTCCTGCTTACAAGTAGTGCAGGGGTAAAAATGGATCAGAGATTGAGGGAATGACCAACTGATGACTGGCCCAAATTCAGACCTAACCCGTGGGAGAGAGCCAAAGCTGAAACTATTTGTATTTTATTTTATTTTTATTATGTTTCTTTTTTAACATATACATTTATATTATTACACATGAATAAAATAAACTACATACGGCAGGAAGAACCAAGAGACAATCAAGAATTATATAAATGTTACATTCATAGTGATTTGGCTATTTGTATTTGGCAAACTTGAAGTAAACCTCTTTCCTATATTGTTGGGTCTAAATTTCAGAATGAAAATCAGTATCTGTCATATCTGATCTCTAAATGAAAATCAGTATCTGTCATATCTGATCTCTATTAACTTAAACCATCTATCTTGTTCTAAAAACATTTTTTAAGCCCTAACCAACTAAGCTTAATTGTAAGATTAAACTATGTGGTCTTCAACTCCATCAGAGACATGAATAGGAATAAAACTTAAATACCTGAGTGAACTGGAAGTGCAGGTTAGTAGCTTCCAAAATGGAAAAAAAATGACAGAGACAGTGTACTGCCTGAATAGTCACCCAACACTCTGTACAACATTGGAGCATCATATTCTGCCGTCTAGTCCAATATATCTGAAAGACATATTGGCGAGGCACCAGCTATTGAGGACTTGCGTATCCTGTCTTGGCAGAGTTCGGCTGTTGACTTTGCCTGCATCTAAACTTACCCATTTTTAGGCAGAATTATGTTTGTGGCAGAAATGAGGACATTTTCCCCAGTCGCTTGTTTGCCACATTTGAAGCCAACTCCATGAGGAGGTTCTCTGACGTTCATCATCTTCTTTGAGATAGGCTGGGTATTGTCAGGAATTTACTTGTCTTGTTATCAAAGAATCTTTAGAATAAGAAAAACATCTTTAAATGCCATATTCTGTAGGTCTCTGAGGCTTTTGAAGACCTTATTTAATTATTTTATCTTATTTATCTATAGAATCATATCTATCTATTAGACCTAGCATATTTATTATTGTGATAAAATTAGACTAGTATTTGACATAACCATAATTTTCATCAATATACAAAATTCTATACTAATAAATTTAAAATAACCTCACTTTTGAGTCAAATTAAAGCACTGAGTGAGGAGTATATTCAATAATCTATCTTTTGTTCTATCCTCCGTTTATATTTCTATATCCCCCTTTCTTTCTTTTCAGCTCCTCTTTCCTTACATACAAAAGAAAGATAAAAGAGAGATGTCCCTGAGTACAACCTAGTTTTCTCTCTGTATAAGACCAATAATAACTTATAACAAACTCCTGATAAAAATAAGCATCTGCATACCAAGAGAGCAAACAGACACCTACCCAATCACCCTTAGAGGAAATGGAGTGTCATTCTTTTAAGGTTTCTTCAGGCTGATTTAGGGCAAATAATACCTTTAAAGGGGCCCAAAAATTGGGGAAATGTTTAAGAGAGCCAGGGATAGCATTTGAGGTCCACTTTTAAATGTTGAGAAATTCCAGGATTAATAGGAGTCCTGTGTGGCACAGTCTGAAATGCTGGAACAAGTGGGATCAGAAGCTTTCTACAATGCTGTCCTGGAAGCTGTTCTATTCTGATGGGTAACTGCAACTGAGGCGCCTGGAGATGGAACAGGAAAGATGCAGGATGTCAGCATTCAGCATGATGAGAGAATGAATCCTGTCAGGCCTGATCCAGCATCAGTATTTGGTTCTTTTGTTCTGAAAATATAATCACTCACAAGCACTATACAGTTCTTACATTATAATTGCATGAGGTGTGTGGGATGCACAGAGCAATTAAAGCTGGTTCTCTGTTCATTGTATGAGCAGAAGTAAAATATCTGCAAATCTTCCTTCATGCCATACTAAGAATGGCCTCTAATTATAAGTCACAGAGAATCTGTGACCAACGTGAAGCCTTGTCTATGCACAGGTATTCGTATCTCAGCCAGTCTGGGTTACCTCACTCAGGATGATCTTTTCTAGCGCCACCCATTTGCTTACAAATTTCAAGATTTCTTTGTTTCTAATACCTGAGTTATATTCCATTGTGTAAACGTACAATAGTTTCTTTATCTATTCTTCAGTTGAGGGGCATCTAGGTAGCTTCCAGATTCTGGCTATTATGGATAAAGCTGCTATAACCATAGTTGAACAAATGTCTTTATTGTATGGTAGAGCATTTTTTGGGCATATGCCCAGAAGTGGTATGGCTGGATCTTGAGGTAGTCTTATTCCCAATATCCTGAAAAAAGTGCAAAATTGATTTCCAAAGTGGTTGTACAAGTTTTCACTCTCACCAGCAATGGAGAAGTGTTTCCAGTTTGTAGCTATGATGCATAAAGCCATCACAAATATTCTTGTAGAAATAACTTGGTGGAGCTAAGTATTGATTTCAGGTATATATAGGGATGTACATATAGGGATGAGGCTAACTGCCCTTAGAAAGGGTTTAGCACTGTTGTGTTTCATAAGGCATTAAAATTTCTTCTTTTCTTTTTTCCCTTTTTTTATTTAATTAATTTATCAGATTACATCTCAATTGTCATCCCATCCTTTGTATTCACCCGTTCCTCCCTCCCACTCACTTTCACCTATTCCCCTCCCCTATGTCTGTGACGTAGGGGGACCTCCACCGCCACTATATGATCATAGGCTATTAATTCTCATCTTGGTAGCCTGTCTATCCTTTCTCCAAATGCCACCAGGCCTCCTCACCAAGGGTCAAATATGGGGCACCAGAGTTTATGTCAGAGTCAGTTTCCACTCTCCACTCAGATGTGTCCATAGGCTAGATCTGAGTAGGGATTTGCTGTTTAATGCATGTATTATCCACAGTTGGTGCAGTAGTTTGAGTGAACCCTGGGCCCAGTTCCACCCATCCTGATGTTCTTCCTGTAGGTTTCTAGGATCCACTGGATCCTTCTATTTCTCCATTCTCCTGTATGTCTCTCATCTAGAATCCCAATAGGATGTACTCACATCTACACCAATCTCTTGGTAGGTATAGACTTTTATGGGACATGCTTCTTGGACTAGTGTCCACTCATAAGTGAGTATTTACCCTGTGAGTCTTTCTGCCTCTGGGTTAACTCACTCAGCATTATCTTTTCTAGTTACATCCATTTGTCAACAAATTTCAGGATTTCTTTGTTTTTAATGGCTGAGTAGTATTCCATAGTTGTAAATGCACCACAGTTTCTTTATCCATTCTTTGACTGAGGGACAGTTAGGTTTTTTGATGTTCTGGCTATTATGAATAAGGCCGCTATGAACATGGTTGAGCATATGTTCTTGTAGTGTGGTGAAGTGTCTTCTGGATATATTTCAAGGATGGGTATAAGATAGAATCTCAGAGTCATGTTGATTTGCATTTCTCTGATGACTAAAGATGCTGAACATTTCTTTAAGTGTCTCTGCCATTCGATATTCCTCTGTTGAGAATTCTCTGTTTAGTTCCAAGCCCCATTTCTCAATTGGGTTATTTGGTTTGGTGCTGTTTAATTTCTTGAGTTCTTTATATATTTTGGATATTAGACCTTTATCAGATGTAGGGTTAGGAAGGTCTTTTTCAATTTAAAGTATCTTCTTTAAAAAAAAAATAAAGGAAGAGAAAAGAATTGCAAATGTGAGTTTTGATTTTGTAATAGGACTCAATTTATTTTGTATTATATTGACCACTCAATGGTCTTAATACTTTACTTAATTTTAATTAACTTGAGAATATGTATTATACACTATATTTATATGTCAAATTACATAACCAAAAGACCTATAATGAACTATAAAATTATTGAAAAAGTAAAGATGAGATACCTTTGATGTTTCTGAGAGGAATTTCCTATGCTTCTTATGCCAAAATCCCAGTAACAGGAATTTCTTGCATGGAGATTCAGAACTCCCTTCTATTTTTCTTGCATAGGCATAAGGCAACATATCTGCTGAATGATTCATTTTTAGAGGTATTGTAGAAAGGAATTTTGGGGAAAATAAAATCTTCACACTGGTTCCTTAGCATTAGGATAAGTTATTTCAACATTTATACAAATAAGATTACATAATATGCCACAGGTATGAAACCAAAATGGTACTCTGTATACAATTGCCCTAGAACATTTTACCATCCACCATGAAGAGAGGAAAAGTAATGTGCTTATTAACAATGAATTAATTTAAATAGAACAAACCAATATATATGTCATTACAAGAACACAGTTAAAATATGTGTGTGTGTGTGTGTGTGTGTGTGTGTGTGTGTGTGTGTGTGTGTGTGTGTGTGACATAGTAATGCTGTCAATATGACAACTGACTCTCTTCTTCCATCATGCAGGTTCCTGGGATCAAACTCAGGTTATCTGGGTTAGGAAAGCAGACCTTTACTTGCTGAGCCATCTCACTGACCTTTAATCTTTCTTTCTTTCCCTTTATTCCTTTAGGTATTTTTATTCAGCCTGTTCTCAAAATTGCAGGCCTTTTATGTCTATCCTGCTATCCCAAACTGCCAAAGACTGAAAAAGAAAGGCATGTTTATTGTAGCACAGTTCATATTTGTACTGGTTTTGATTCATTTCATCAAATACCAATCACTGGTTCCCTTTTTTGAGGCCATAAAATTGAATCCATAATGCTGTCTTTCAGTCTAGTTTCACATTTACCTCATGGAATTTGAGACATCATTAAGAAAGCCTAGGAAGAGAGTAAAGTATATTTGTGTACTTATTTCCCTCCATTATTGCTATGCAGTAGAGGCCCACTGTCATGATATAGCTGAGATGCACTGTCGTCCGTGGTCCATGTTCATGGTGTCATCAAAGTCTACTATTGTTGGACTCTTGAAATAAAACCCTGATTCCCTGCCATTGGTATAGCCATGGTTTACTCTTATAACATAGTCATGGTCCAGTGCCATTGGGAAACCATGATCTAGTTTCACAGTATATAGCTTTGGTGCACTGTCGTGGTACAGTCAATGTGCCAGTATGGATTATTATTACAGTGCATTTGTAGTGTAATGTTACAGTATAACCATGGTGCACTGTAGTGCATGTAAACATGTTTTTTTTTTTTATTTGATCCCAAGTGTGGGATGTGAAAATGCCCTGTAAGAGAGCATGAGATATTTGTCCACTAGAAAAGGAACTGCCTTGTGTGGGGGCATGGTTTTCCCAGTTGAAAAACATCCAGAATGGACTATAGGAGGGTATAAATAGCCCCCAAAACAAAGAGAGATGGCTTCTTTGCTTAATATCTCTTCAATTCCAGACCCTTCTAGAGAAAAATGCTCCTGAGAACACTTTGAATTTGCTGCTGCTGTTTGCTGTTTGACTTGATTGATGTAAACCTGATGACAAAGAGTGGAATCTCCACAACGAGTAGAGTCTATAAAGGTCTACATCTCCTGTCCCTAGTAACCTTTCTAGGTTGAGACCTAGGGTCAATGGATTGGAAAGGAAGTAGATGTATTAAGGGACCCCAAATAAAGTAGATTTAAAAAAAAATCAAAGCCTACAGTTCACTGTCGCAGTGTATATCCACAGTTCACTCTCATGGTATGGAGGTGATCTAATAATGCAGTATAACAATTGTTTACTTTCACACACACACACACACACACACACACACACACACACACACTGCTGAGTCAGTGTTTCTCACATGTGTATATATTTAGAACTGATGTTTTGGGATTTGATAACCTTTCAAATGCTTCACTCATTAAGAACAATGAGGGAATTCA
Source organism: Acomys russatus (assembly GCF_903995435.1). Lineage (NCBI taxonomy): Eukaryota > Metazoa > Chordata > Mammalia > Rodentia > Muridae > Acomys > Acomys russatus. Next base: position 19,783,450 of record NC_067157.1, on the reverse strand, counting down.
CGCCTAGCACTGTAAATTCAGCCATAATTATCTATTTATGGATAGAGAAGTCATGCATCCTAGAGGATCCCTAACTACTACCACTTCACTAAACCAGTATAATGTCTAGTTCCATTCCAAACACTTGTCCTCATATCCAGAGATATTCGTCTCTCTCATCAAAGAAGCCTCTTTTTGTACCGGATAGAAACCATTGTAGAAATTCACAACTGATCAAAATGCAGAAAACACATGACAACGTGTGCCTCAGTTGATATTTCTACAACACAACTTTTAGAGTTAAAGCTCAGGGACCATCATGGAATGGGTTTGTGTGTGGCAAGACCGGAAGAGCCAGAGACCCAGGACATATATTCAAGATGGTATCTGCTATACATGACAGGAAAGCTGCACCAATGAAATCTCCACATTGTGATCTCCTAAGTATAGACATAAAAGTTGACATGACCAGTTGATATGCCAACATGGTCGTGGTAGATTTCACAAGGCCCCACCACTAGATGAAGAGCTGCAGACAACTGATAGTTCTTTTTTAATCATTTGTGCCTTGGAATACAGTTCCTTAATTGCAATTTATTTAACTATTCCTTTAAGTATAATATAACTGAGGTGAATTTGGTCTAGTGGAAGACTCCAGTTATCTGTTATGCTTACCAATTTTGACCATTATTAAAATCACCTTATTTTAAGATATCCTTAGTGTAGCTGATTAGATTATGAGTTTAATCCAGGTTTTGTTTGGTTTCTCAAATCTGGTAGATGGGAAAATTGTCACAATAAATCTGGAAATAATGATAGTTCTAAGAAGCAAGAAACGGCTTCATGGGAATTGCCAGCAATTTCTTTTACGCTGGGGTGAAGCTGACCTTTTGTCAAACCTTTCTCTAATGGATGACATTATGAATAAAGGCATCTTCCTCCTCAAAGGTTACTGTTTGGACTGGTCTTCATTCAAACAGTATAGTGTCCAAGATGAAAGTAAACCTGGCGCTTTTACCTGCATCATTTGGGGGAAGATGCCATTTCATCTATGGGATAATAATGGGAAGAGGTCCCAGAGTCATTTCCTAGAATTAATGAGAAAATGGCATGAGGGCACAGCAAGTTCCTCCCTTATTTATTTTGCTTAATTGGCATGCATGTTTGTTTTGAGGAACTTAAAAAAGAAACTTGGCAAGAGATATGTGGCCACATCAAGAGATTGGAGCTGGGATTGCTTACTCTTCCATGAGAGTCAAAGCTGGCAAAAGCACTAAGTTGATTTTACAGCAATTAGTTGGAGACCAGCAAAGAAAATAAACCTTCCTTTATATCTTTCCAGCTTACTGTGTTCTCTGCTAATAAGCCTCAAAGACTAGCACTGCCCTCCAGGCAATAACATAAATGTTTAATTTATGTTATTAATTTAACTGTTAAATTAAAATTACACTTAGAGTCTGTGTGACACATGCAATAATATTTCTGAGTAGTTTTTTATGCAATTCCCCAAGGAATATTCTGATCTAAGTGGTACCCACTTAGGAAAAATATGTGATGCATTATTGATGTTAAATCAGGTATAAAGTATAGAAAACACATAATACAACTATATATATATATGCTTTATTCATACAAATAAGGAAAGTAGGATTTTCAAAAGCATTGGTAGAAAAATTCATTATTTAATTATGAAAAACTTCAGGTATATCACTAAAGAGTAGAAAAGAACTGAAATAATTAATCAGTGAATCCTCTTTAACAGGCAAAGTTTCTCTCCTATACATCTAACAAAGCTAATTAAACCCATAAATATGAGACCAGAATGGTAATTCTTCCATTTGGGCTCTCCACCAGTGTGATTAAAAGGTTCTACGGGAGACTAACCTTCGGATATTAAGCAGGGGACAGCTTTTCAAAGAAAACGATCGTGATAAGGCTGCAGAAGAGAAAGACAACACTAGAATAAAAGTTCAGCACACCCGAAAGGATTCTGACAGGGCATGATGACTGGAGGCCAAAAAGCTAATAAAAGATAAACTTTCTATAGATGAGCTGTCAAAGAGTGAAAAAGAAGAGAGAAAAGAAAGAAAAGCGATGAAGAAATAGCCCCGAGAAAGAAAACTTGTGCAAGCTTTCTTTTTATAGTGAAACAGAAAAGATTATAATAAAGATACATTAAACACTCATACAGTTTCTGCCTTTTAAAATACATTTCCTAGGACTGACCTTTACAAAGCTGAATCCTATTATCTGGTAGAGGAAGAATGAACAATCATCGACAGCAGGCCCTTCATCCTTTAGTCCTTTTCTTAGTCTCTGGTGAGAGAGGGAATAGTGAGGGCAATTTTTATTCTATATTTGTTTGGAAAACATATTTTTCTGTGGTGGATGAAAAGAGTGATGGAATGAGTAAGGTGGGCATGGGGCTCACGCAACTCATCTCTGTGGACTGTCTAAGCAATAATCTTGTCTTGATAAAGAGCAGACAGAGGGAATGCACAACTTTCTGGTCTGATATCAATTTTATGGAAAGAAAAATGTCTTGTGTGTTATTAACATGCAAGAAGGACAGACCAGACTTGGGAAATGTTGTTTTGCATGTGAGTGAAAGAGACTGGACTGTCATAGATAGATTAGGGAAAATCAATGCAAAAAAACAATGCTGAGAGAGCTAGAGGGCCAGTTTCTTATGCAAGTTGTGCAAATCTGTATGTTTAGAAGGGTCTTTTGATTTCTTTAATGCTTGGCCATCTCTTGAATCTCTTAACACTTCTCAAACAATGGTCTTCTGTTTTTATGCTCTACCTGGCCCCATAGACAAAACAAGCTCTCTGCAGAAGTGTGAGCTCTGCCAGTTTGGCATATCCTAAGCATCCTAGGCTGTTTAAGTCACCTTTCCTTCCTCCTGTCAAGCACACTATTGCTGCCCCATCCTCACAATGGAAGAATGACCAAAGAGGTTCCTTGAGGCCTCTTCTCACATATCACTGAGATCTCTGTAATCTGCTTCTTTCTGCACTGGCCAGAACTCCGCAGGGAGATAACAATCTTTAGACACTTAGAATTAAGCTACAGGGTCGAAGCCCTTGTCTTTCTGTCCATCACCTTGTAGAGAATCTGTGATACAAATCGGATAAATCACTACACCCTCTGTGGAAAGTCACATTCCTGTTAGAGCTAAATAAGAAAAGAAGCAGTCAATAAGAATTTATTGATCCCCATGGGCTGTTCAATACACAGTAAGTGCTATCTCTGACCGTTTATACTTCCTTTCACCACGGCCTTTTCCCCATGACTGTTTTATTGTACTATAAAGATTCCAGAAGGTAATATGGCAGTCTAGCACATTGGTCAAGAGGATGAATTATGCGCTGCAGGACTTGAATACAATTCTCTCAGCCAGCATTACTTTACGTGGAACCTTGATGACATATTCCTTTCTTCCCATCTTGGTGTCTGCAGACATTAAAGAGGCAAATTTCAGTGCCTAACCTGTTTATTATAAAGCTTAAACAGGACCACTGTAGCTGAAAAAACCTGGTAAGCTTACCTTTTTGAAGTATATAGGACTAGAGAGATGGCTCAGCCATAAAAGGATAAACTCACAACCAAAAAGGTAAGAAGTATTCCTGTCATGGAAGTTTTGTTCAGGAATTTTCCATGTTTTGGATGTTTAGACATGGGAAAATGTATGTTAAGTATGTATAAGTTATCTACCTAGATAAAATACTGCCTAAAGTATAAACTTCCATGACAAGGCTGAGTTAGGAAATGTTATAATCCTTATTACAATATTAAGACAAGCATGTATATTGAGCATTTTAGTGGCTGCAGACACAGAAGTTGAAGAGTTACAGTTTAATTGTGAAGCTAATTCATGGTCCTCTGGAGGGAAAGAAATCCACAAGTGTCTCTTTCACAAGTCAGTGGCCTATAATTGATTCTAATTAGCAGTTTGCACAGGACTGGATGGGTAGGAGGGTCAAAGATTACCAAGGACTTTTCCCCTGCTCAGTAGCAAATGAGACACAGCTGCAAGGGAAATAAAATGATGTAATTAAGCTGTGGTCTCTTTTGTCCCTTTATTTAAGAAATATAGTTCCAATGTTCATGTATCCAAAGAGCTAGAGAAGAAAATTCCATGTGCTATCAAGAAAAGGAGTTCTTGTATGACACAACCTTACTCTTCATGGAGCCTGTGACTGGCCAACACTATCTTCTTACTTACTTAAACTTGACCTTCTCTGTTTGTTATTTTATTGGGATATGCTCTTCAGGTACATGAATATTTAAAGGACTGAGCAGCAAGTAAAGAAGGGAAAGAAAACCTGACCACCGTTTCCTACAGATCCTCTCTTTCGCTCACCACTCAGCTTCAACCGGCACCTGAGGTTGAGATTTCTGTGGAGAACAGAGGACCATACAGACTGTGTATGTCTCACGCTAGTTTTTTATGGTCCTTCTTTTTTTCCCCCAAACTTAACAGATCCTCCTATAACACAGTGATTTTTTTTTCAGAAAATAACATAAAACATTCTCACTTCACTAAGTTTTAAAATACTTATATGTAGATGATTAAATTATGTAACTCACTAGAGATTTATTTTGCTTAACCCTTCAGTCCAGAACTCAGGGTTCTGAGAGTGGAATCACCCCACCCACAGTTTCACCAGTGATCTTTATAGGTTTAGTTTGTACTTAAAAGTGAAGAATAAGGAGATAGAAGGACGCAGAGGGTTCAGGAACCCCACAAGAATACCATCAAGGCTGGTGGATCTGGATCCAGTGGGCCTGCACAAACTGCTGTACCAACCAAGGACAATGCACGCAAAAAACCTAGACCACCTATTCAGATCTGGCCAACAGACAGCTCATTCTGCATGGTTGTGGGAAGAGCAAGGATGGGCTCTGACATGAATTCTAGTGCCCCCACCGTTTGACTGCTTCCCTTTAGTGGGGAGGCCTGGTGGCACTCAGAGGAAGGGGAAATAGGCTACCTGGATGAGATCTGATAGGATGTGATCATGTGGGGGGGGGTGGACATCCTGCTTCCTCACAGGCCTAGGGGAGGGGAATAGGGTAAAAAAGGGAGGGGGGAACAGGAAGATAGAACTGAGGGGATAACAATCGAGATGTAATCTGAATAAATTATTTAAATAAAAGAAAGTATATGGTTTTACTCTATGCTACTATATATTATACATTGGTGTTAATATAGCATAGAAATAATATGTAAGATGAAAACATACACACAAAGAATAGTTGCACAGAATATATGAGCAGACACTATGGAATACTACTCAGCAATTAAAAACAAGGAATTCTCTTGTATCTTCCCATTCTTCCCTCCCTCCCATTTTCCCCTTATTCCCCTCTCCTATGACTGTTCCTGAGGGGGATTACCTCCCCCTGTATATGCTCATAGGCTATCAAGTCTCTTCTCAGTAAACTGCTGTCCATGGGATAACCATTGAGATGTAACAAGAATAAATTAATAATAAAAAATTAAAAAAAAAACATTTTCAGTTTTTCAGAATAATAAAGCAGTAATGAAAGAAAAAATAGTAAAAAATGCACATAATACTGATTAACTAAACTGTGGCTTGTGTGCATATGCTCATTTTGAAAATAATCACATTTCATTAAACATTAATCAACCTTGGTAAAACAAAACAAAACAAAACAAAATAAGGAATTCTCAAAATTTGTGGACAAATGGATTGAACTAGAAATGATCATAATGAGTGAGTTAACCCAGAAGCAGAAAGAGTCAAATGGTATATACTCACTTATATCTAGACACTAGCCCATGAAAGTCTTCACTTACCAGGAAAGTGGACAGAGGGGAGGACATCCTATTGGTACTCTAGGTGAAAGAAGCATGGGAGAGTGGCAAAATAGAAGGATCCAGAGGGTTCTAGAAACCTACAAGAAGAACATTATGATGGGCAGATGTGGGCCCAGGGGTCCTGCTCAAACTGTCACCAGACTAGGAAAATACATGAAGTAAACTTCAAACCCCTACCCAGATCTAGCCAATGGACAGAACATTCTCCACAGTTGAGTGGAGAGTGGGGTCTGAATGTCACACGAACTCTGGTGCCCCATATTTGACCACGTCCCCTTGATGGGGAGGCTTGGTGGCACTCAGAGGTATCAAGAAGAGACTTGATACCCTATGAGCATATACAGGGGGAGCTGGTACCCCTCAGTCACATAATAGGGGAGGGGAGTAAGGGGAAAATGGTAGGGAGGGAGGAATGGGAGGATACAAGGGATGGGATAACAATTGAGATATAATATGAATAAATTAATAAGATATATTTTAAAAAGAGGTTATGTAATTGTTTATCTTTTAGAGCAGAACCTCATGAGTTGTTAAACCCTCAGTTTCATCCAGGCACACTGGCACACGCTGTAATCCCTGTACTCTAGAAGGCAAAGGCAAGAAGATCTCTGTGAGTTTGTGGCCAGCCTGGTCTAAAAACTGAGTCCAGGACAGCCAGGGCTACATAGAGAAAGCCTGTCCCAAAAAGCAACAAAAGTGACAAACAAACAAAAACAAAATACAAAACAACAAAAACCAAACAAAACCCCAAGCAAAAATAAAAACAAAACAAAACAAACCAAGAAACAACAACAACAAAAAACCTAGTTCATTTTCAAGAGAGCTCAACAGGTGTAAATTTTTTTCCTTACTGTTCCAGTGCTTTGAGGAAAAGCTCATTCCTCAGGAGACAAGGGTAAAGTTTCTATGAAAATAAGGCAAGTTTTGTGACATCCTTAACCCAATGCTTTAAGTTCAGTTTTTACTTTTTGTTTTGGAATCCAGTCCTTTCTTTATCTCTCTTTCTCAGCGTCCACCTTTCTCCATCTCCATATCCTTTTCCTTCTCCAACACTGTCTCCTTCTCCTTCTCCTCCTTCATCTCCCTGAAGGCTCAACTCCTTATCCATTGTTATCCGTCTCCTTCTCCTTTCTCCACCTTTCCATCTTGTTCTCTTTCTCCATCTCCTTCTCTATCTTCTCCTTTTTCTTCATCTCCTTTATATCCATCTCTTTCTCTGCCTCCACCATCTTCTCTGACTCCATCTCTATCTTTGTCTGTCCTTTTTTTTTTTTTGATTCCCCACAGTCGTGATATCATTCTTATTTTCTTACCAACTTGTCTTTTTAATAGAAAAGGGTACAACTTTAGTCTCTGTCCTTCCTGCACTAATTTCCTGTACTTCCCTTTCTTAGCCAGATTTTCTTTGATATGAAATCACATCCATCAAGTAGTCATCTCCTAACAGAATTAGGAACGTGTTCGGTTCAAACCCAGTGAGATTCAGTTCTTAGTATATTATTTATTATATATAACTTGCCATGCATAACAAAAATAGAAAGAAGAATGTGAACAGACTAACAAAACAGGCAATTAAATATCTGTGAGTCACAAGCTGGAGATTAATTGTGCCTTGGTGAATGTTGGTGAGAGGAATTTTCTATAAAAGATGCACCAAGTCATCGAATTCCATCTGGAAAAGGCCAAACAAGGCTTTGCAGATCTGTATGGCTGTAGGTTCTTTTTATTTTTAATAGAGTTTATTTTTCATAGAGGTGTTAGGTTCCCAACAAAAGTAACCAAGTTGGTTGTACACAGATTTCCAAAATAAGGCTACACAGTCATAGCTACATCTGTTCTCAGCATCCCACACTGGAAAGGTACATTTTTTCAGTTGATAGGTTTTACATTTTATTTTAAATAAAGGAGTCTGATTATGGCAAAATACACTTTCAATTTTTATTTATTTTTCATTTTTTAAATTTTTATTATTAATTTATTCTTGTTACATCTCAATGGTTATCCCATCCCTTGTGTCCTCCCATTCTTCCCTCCCTCCCCTTTTCCCGTTATTCCCCTCCCCTATGACTGTTCCTGAGGGGGATTACCTCCCCCTGTATATGCTCATAGGGTATCAAGTCTCTTCTTGGCAACCTGCTGTCCTTCCTCTGAGTGCCACCAGGTCTCCCCCTCCCGGGGACATGGTCAAATGTGAGGCATCAGAGTACCTGAGAAAGTCATATCCCACTCTCCACTCACTTTCAATTTTTAAAAGCTTTATCTATATGAACTACAGTGCAACGCCAGGGATTATACTGAATACAAATAGGAGTGAACACTGACTCCCTGAGTCATTCTTTTGTTAGTAACCCAGAAGCCCGTTTGACTGTGTGTATCACTTTGTGCCTTTCCTCTATCACCATGTTCCTGAAGCTCCAGTATCCTGTAATACCCTCTTAGATGTGCCAGCAAATCTTTGTAGAACTTGCCCCTGCCTCCACTGCTGCTTCTTCTTCTTTTTTGTCTTCTTCTTCTCCTTCTTTTTCTTCTTCTTCTTCTTTTTCTTCTTCTTCTTCTTCTTCTTCTTCTTCTTCTTCTTCTTCTTCTTCTTCTTCTTCTTCTTCTTCTTCTTCTTCTTCTTCTTCTTCTTCTTCTTCTTCTTCTTTTGCAAACTGACTTTCCCCTGTGGGCATATTTTTTTTTCCCTGAAGATCTCGAAAACATAAAAATAAAAATAAAGTATATAAAAAAGAAAGAAAGAAAGAATGAGAAAAAAAGGAGTGTGTTTTTAATTTTCTAGCGTGTTTTTTTTTTTTTTTTTTTTTTTTTTTTTTGTCCTGGAGACCAGAGCATTTCTTATTTCTCCCTTCCCATGTCTCTTTTTATCTGAATACGCCCCCAGGTTTAATCACATGTAATCATACTATGCCAGCAGTACACAGTGATGTTGAGTTGAGATAAAGTCCCACTTCCCCCAGCTCTTTTACTCTGGGTCTATGCCTGTGCCCTCTTTCGCTTTCATGCTTAATGATTACTGCTCATGGAGCTGGTGTTTGAGACATTCCAGATCCTCATTTCCCTGCACTTCTCTCTCCCAATAAAGACGCTTCTCTGAGTTTAATGGGCTAATCTCCATGGTCATGGCTTCATTGTTTCAGTGACATATGGAATTTTATCATCTAGCATTGTGGTCACAATCTACAACCTCCAGAGCTCTTATTAGATGTTGGTGACATGTAATTCCAAAACCCCTGTTTCCTTGTCCTGGGTCTCCTTATTGCTATCATCATCTTCACCTCCTCTTTATTCATCACTCTTTCTTTATCCCATTGTCACCACATAAGTACCATAGTTATCTCATTTCTGATTTTTTTTTTTTTTTTACATCTCTCATTTCATTGTACTTTCTTAGCAAAGTATAATACAAACTTTAATCCTACTCTGTTTTGGTGTCCAAAAGCTAGGCTTGTGTATTAGTAAATTTTTTTCTGTAGCAATGACAATATATCTGAGAAATTTTAACTAAAAGAAAGAGGTTTGCTTTACCTCATTATGTCAGTTATTTCAGTCCTTGGTCACTTAGCTCTGTTATGTTGAGGCCTGTGATGAAGCAGAATGTCATGGTTAATGGTGTATGCAGAGGCAAGCCTGCTTAGTTCATGGTGGCTTGGAATAAGAGATAGATAATGAAGTTAGGTCCAGTGTTCCATCACACCCTTCAAAGGCACAAAATATGGTTCTTACACCATGTTTCCTAGAGTTATCCAATATTTTCAAAGAGATCACCTTTGAAGGACATTCCAAGTCTATCTGTGATAGTCCACGCCTGACAATAAAGGCTCACACCCATTTCACTTGCAAAATTCTTTCCCAAGGGTCTCCCAGAGTACCAGTATTGTTAAAAATCTAAGTATAGACTTCAAAGCCACCTAGCCATTCTTTTGTAATCTCAATAGATACATATATGTCCTCAAAACATAATGCAAGGTTTACTTTCAATACTTTGAAAGTGCTATTACAAGCTGTTTAGAATAAATAAGTTATACAAGTTAATTGTTAGTTGATCAAATCATGGTCACATCAATTATTAATCTATATTTATCACAAGAATATACACCTTAGGCACAACTGATAGATATGATTCTATAGAAAGATAAATTAAAACAGTTAAACATGGTCTTCAAAAACCTTAGAGACATACAGAATGTGGCATTTTAAAATGTTTTTATTATTTTAAAGATTCACTGACAATGAGACAGGTTAACTCCTGGCAACACCCAGCCTACCTCAAAGAGGATGATGAGCATCAAAGAACCTCCTTATGGAGATGGCTTCAAATGTGGCAAACAAGCCTCATTTCTACCACAGACAGAATCCTGCCCAAAAAGGGGCAAACTTGGATGGCATGACAAGGTAAGCAAGTCCTCAACAGTTCCGGCCTCACACATATGTCTGTCAGATATAGTGGGCCAGAAGGCTGAAGATGATTCTCCAATGTTATAGAGAGTTTTGTGTGACTATTCAGACAACAAACTGTATCTCTCATCTTCTCATTTGGGAAGCTACTAGCCTGCACTCCTGGCATACTCAGGTAATCAATTTTATTCCTTCTCAAGTCTCTGATGGGGTTAACACCAGATAGTTTAGTTTTACAATGAAGCTTTCTTGTTTAGTGATTAAGACACTTTTAGGTCTAGATAGATGTTTATGTTGATAATGATGAGATGTGATAGTTATGGATTTACATTCAGAACTTCAGATGCACCAAGATAGGAAAGATGTTTTCTTCAAGACTGTCAAATACAAAAAAGCCAAACACTAAGAATGTAACATTTATATAATTCCTGATTGTATCATGGTTCAATTTGCTATAGGTAGTTTATTGCATATATGTGTAATAATATAAATATATATATAAAATAAAAAATGTTTAATAAAAAACCAAAACAAATGTTTTCTGCTTGGCTATGAAACCAGTGCCACATAAACAGCAATCACCAAATTTAGCCATAAGGTCAAGCAGTGGCTGGGTCTCTTTAGACCATGGCTGAGGGGGTCTCTGAGTGTTGGTGTGGCTGAATAAGTTGATGAATTCTGGAGAAAAGGAGAAACACCTTCCCCAATGGTATCATGGGCACATAATGCCTAAGCATTCTCTTCTGAAAACAAAGGAACACCCAAGCTGTTATCTGAACTGTTTTGCCATTTCTTATACCAGATGAACTGGTCCACAGCTTACAAATGTAACCTCCCACAAATTCTCAGACCACAGACAGATAAAGACAAGGTTGTTTCTAGGTAGTGATGTTAATGAGCTTTAGTACTATTGCCAAGAATCCTCGTTTCCATCTCAAAGTTTATCAACACACTCCACTGAGGCAGGCACATTTCTGCCAGCAGTCCTCTTATGTGCTCCTACCAGGGTCAGTCACTAAGCTCTGCATTTAGAAATCTAAGCTGTTTCACATTTAGTTCTCCACACTTATCCATATTCTTCTTAAAAGCAGTACCAAATGAGACAAAATACTACCCTTGGGTATATGGCCAGGACAGTGCAGATTCTAGTACCAGCTTTCTGTGTTTGTCATCCTACCTACATAGTGACAAAATACTTTGAAAAGTCACCTTCACCTGAAAGGTTTACTTTGGCTCAGCTTCAGAACAGTGTCATTGGCTTTCATTGTGAGGGTGCATGCTAAGTCACCACATCATGGTGAGGAAAATGTTAAGAGCAAAGTGGCTTACTAATAGTTGTTAGAAAGCAGAGAGAGAGATAGAGGAAGGTAAGAATTGTGTTAAATAATTCAAAGGTATATGCCGATTAAGGCAGAATTATCCATCTAGAGTTTAATATTGATAGCATAGTAGAGATAGGAATTGCTTTGTAAGGTATCCACCATCCTTCTCTCTCTAAAAAATATGCCATTACCTAGAGATCCAGCCTTCAAAACATGAGTCTTTGGGGTCATCACAGGTCCAAATTAGAAAAATTGGAAGAAGGCACAGCCACAGTGAACCAAAAGTCATGACCATTCACTTAATTTACATCATTAAACACACCCAGAATAGCCAGAATTTTCTTAGTTGCTTTCAGTTTCTTTTTTAAAAATATTACACATCCTTCTCAAAATTCTTCTCAAAATTAAAATCCACAACATCTCATGCAGATAAAGTTTGCTTTCATACTTATTTTAATCTAGAAGAGATTTCCTACACTGCAGTTAATGCAGTGTCTATGTCCACACCTAAATCTCATTGTAGATGTACATTGTTTCTTGTTACTGTAAACATAATGGTGGTGGTCTTAGCTATGTTCAGACTCATTTCCTGTCTTCTGTTTAGAATATTGTTCTTTTAATCTTTATTCTTTCAAAAATACCAACAATTTTTAATGCTAAACTAAGTAACTCCAAATTAGTATGCATATTCATTATTTCCCCCTCTTTAAGGAAAACAAAATAAAAAAAAGATGTATGTGTGATTATAAGTCTTATGTTGGTTGTCAACTTGACTGCATCTAGAATAAACTAAAATATAAGCTGCTGGGCAATCCAGCAAGGGATTCTCTTGGATGGAGTTTTTGAAGAAAGAAGACTCACCTTAAATCTGAGTAATACTTTCTGGTAGCAGCTGAGAAAAAGAGACATGAAATAAGGGAACTTTGTTTTTTTGCCTACTTCCCTTCACTCTTGCTGGCAAGTTCACCTTTCCTGATGATGTAGTTTTTGTTAACTCATATGACACCCAACTTCTTTGGACTTCTATCACTGACTGAAAAATCACAAAAGTCCTGAAAACCCATAGTTGAAGATTGGGATTGCTAAAACAGCTAGCCTTACAGACTGAGCAACTACACAATTCTCAACATCTTTTGTGAAAGAGCCATTACCGGAGTATCTGGACCACATTCTATAAGGCAGTCTAATAAACCTGTTTAATACACACACACACACCACCACCACCACCATGCCACCTGTTGTCATCTTCTTTTAATATTACATTTATTTCTTTGTTTATTATTCTCTGTTTCCCCCCCCCTCTCTCTGTTAATTGAGGTTGTCACACTTGCCATCCATTGCACAAGCCCCATGTGCTTTCATCTTAAGTTTCTCCACAGATCCACCATTCTTTATAGAAAAATTCCTTTAAAATCTTCCATTACATTTTCCATCTAGACTCCACCCTCCATTTCTATTTTCAACCTAATAAAAATGGTACTACTTAGACCCCTCCCCCAACGTAAGCATGTATCTTTACTGCTGAGCCAATGTTTTAAAGTCTAGATGTTACTAATCACTTCTCATGTTAATGATCTTTCAGTAGACTTTTATTTAGATTCACATATTTTCTTCACCCCCATATTCATTTGTTGATCTCATGCAGCCTGGCATTGCACAATCACTTATATACCTATAAACAATGAGGTCATAGTTATTTCTCATCATATTATAGGTTGTGTTTTAATTTCCTACACTTTGACCTGGGTGCTTATTGTGTAGCTCCAATACAACACACGTAGAACTGAGATTAAGATATTTATTTTCATTCCTGCTATACTCACTGTTTTCTTGTTTTCATTAGTGAAAACTTTGTCTTAACAAACTGTTATAGCTAATTTTCATCCTTATTTAAAAGACGTATTTTATTTTCTTAAGTTATATTTGTCATGGCAACAAACTTGTTGAATTTACCTACAAAACTTACATAGAATTTAACAAGTTCACATAAGGCTGTTGTTGGTGTTATTATTATCTCCAAGCTGCATTACTCTAAGATATTCTTGATTTCTCTGCCACCTACCTTTTCTTCTGAAGATTATTTTCCAGGACAGTGGCCATAATGCCCTGGCTAGGGCTTGAGTCAGTTTGTGTCATCCCTTTGCTTAAGCTAAAGCCTGACATCAAGATCAAATATTACTACTCATCATATGCCATTCACAGTCCTGCATCACTACCTTCGCCATCTCTTACCTTATTTCATAATCTTTTCACTGTGCTCACTCTCTTTTGAGCTCCAATCACAGAGGGCTGGTGCTTGCCACTGTCCCTTTGCAATATGGATTAATTCAGCCTGCCAGATTGATCTCACAAACATATGACTCACTCTATGTTAAGTATCCATTTTTCACTCAAATGTCATTTATCCCAACATTTTCCCTTCTCACTCTACTTAAAACTATAGCACCCCATTCTGCCCCTTTTTTTTGTTATTTGTGTTACTTGACCCTTCTCCTTCCCCCCTCTCCAAATAGAGCAGGAAACGATTTCTTTACATCTGTATTCTCCATCACTTGGTATGCACTCTAACAATATATACAGTTATATTTTTTCATAAGATGTTTAGGATCTTAATGACAAAACCTGAATTTACCTCATATATCATTTTATTCCTAAGACCTCAAGTGAAATTCTAGAGCATATGACCTTTAGAATTACAGGTATTGATTGGTATGTAGTAACTTGGCCACTGAGTCTTCTTATATTCTGTAGATCAACTGTGTGTCTAACACGAAATTTAAACTAGGAGAGTACATAACTGCAAAAGTTCACACAGCCTTGCCATTGATGGCATCATTTCAGTTTTTCATTGCGTGCGTGCACGTGCATGCGTGCGCGCGCGCACACACACACACAGGAAGAGAGAGAGAGAGAGAGAGAGAGAGAGAGAGAGATCAGAAGTCAGGACTAGTACAGTTCAGCAGAATAAAATAAGGAAATGAAAAGAATGAATGAGTTTCAAATTGATTTCCAATATGTGAAAAGATATACAAATAATTTATGAAAATCAGTACTAAATATTTTCTATACGCCAATGTATATTAAGAATGAGGGTTTCTGAACTTGACACTGACACTGCCATATTTCTTATGTATGTTTTTCCCTGTCGGCATTTAATTGAACCTGGTAAGTGTGTTTGAAATTAAGAGCAAAGATAAACTGTGGGTAATTTTTCAAGGCCCACTTTTATCCTGAGATAAATATTCTGTTCTTTCAATGTCCTCAGTAGTCATCATCAGCTTTCATTTGTATTTTTACATTATCTTGAAAAGGGGTTGATTTGAAAGATATCAGAAACTAACATTCTCAAGGTGTCTTTCAATAATTAAAAATAGTTTATATAGTAACATAGATCTGCTTCTTAGTATTTTCTACAAGTCTTTTCTGGAAGAAATTTTATTATTTGAATTTTTCATTGAAATGTCTCCTATGGGCTCATGTGTCTAAACACTTACTGGTCAGCTAGTGTGGCACTGTTTTTGGACAGTGTGGGACCTTTAAGATGTGGAATCATAGGCCACTGAAGTGGTTCAGAGAGTACAGGTGCTTGCTACCAGGTTACTCAGCGCTCACGAGATTCAAAGAGAGAACCATTTCCCACAAGTTGTCTTCTGATTCCCATACTAATTCCATGTCACATATGTTCACACACACACATACACATGAATATAAAAATAAAACGAGATATTGCTAGAAAAGTGCAACTAAATATAAGATATGGGCCTCCTCCCATTCCAAGCAAAATTTTCTCAACTTCATGATCTGATGCCCTAATTCCCATGATGCCACTGGGACCTTCTCTCAAGCCATGAGCCAAAGCAAAGTACACCCCTCATTCCTTAAGGTGTTCTGTCATATTTATTTTCTTTTTTTTCCCTTTTTTTATTATTAATTTATTCAAATTACATCTCGGTTGTTAGCCCATCCCTTGTATTCTCCCATTCCTCCCTCCCTGCCACTTCCCCCCCCATTCCCCTCCCCTATGTCTGTGACTGAGGAGGACCTCCTCCCCCTGTATATGCTCATAGGGTATTGAGTCTCTTCTTGATGACCTATTATCCTTCCTCTGAGTGCCACCAGGCGTCCCCATCCAAGGGACATGGTCAAATGTAGGGCACCAGAGTTTGTGTGAAAATCAGATCTCCTTCTCCACTTAACTGTGGAGAATGTTCTGTCCATCAGCTAGTCTGGGTAGGGGTTCGAAGTTTACTGACTATATTTTCCTTGGCTGGTGCCATAGTTTGAGGAGGACCCCAGGGCCCAGACCCACCTGCAGTTTTCCAGGACCCTCTGGATCCTTCTATTTCCTCATTCTCCCAGGCTTCTCACACCTAAAGTCTCAATAGGATGTCCTCCCCTCTGACCCACTTTCCTGGTAGGTAAAGTTTTCCATGGGGATGTACCCCTTGGACTAGTGTCTTGATATAAGTGAGTATATATCATTTAACTCTTTTTGCTTCTGGGTGAACTCACTCATTATGATAATTTCTAGTTCAATCCGTTTGTCCACAAATTTCGGAAATTCCTTGTTTTTAATAGCTGAGTAGTATGCCATAGTGTAAATGTACCACAGTTCCTTTATCCATTCTTCTACTGAGGGACACGTAGGCTGTTTCCATGTTCTGGCTATTATGAATAAGGCAGCTATGAACATGGTTGAGCATATGTCCCTGTTGTGTGGTAGTGCATCTTCTGGGTATATTCCAAGGAGTGGGATGGCTGGGTCTTGAGGAAGCCCTATTCCCATTTTTCTGAGAAAGCGCCAGATAGCTTTCCAAAGTGGTTGTACTAGTTTGCATTCCCACCAGCAAGGAAGGAGTGTTCCTATCTCTCCACATCCTTGCCAACATGTGGTGTCATTTGAGTTTTTGATCTTAGCCATTCTGATGGGTGTAAGATGGACTCTCAGTGTCGTTTTGATTTGCATTTCTCTGATGACTAACGAGGACGAGCATTTCTTTTTTTTTTTTTTTATTAATTTATTCTTGTTACATCTCAATGTTTATCCCATCCCTTGTATCCTCCCATTCCTCCCCCCCCCATTTTCCCATTATTCCCCTCCCCTATGACTGTTCCTGAGGGAGATTACCTCCCCCTGTATATTCTCATAGGGTATCAAGTCTCTTCTTGGCTACTTGCTGTCCTTCCTCTGAGTGCCACCAGGTCTCCCCTTTAAGTGTTTCTCGGCCATTTGATATTCCTCTGTTGAGAATTCTCTGTTAAGTTCCAAGCCCCATTTTGCAATTGGGTTGTTTGGTTTTGTGGTGTTCTTTATATATTTTGGATATTAAACCTTTGTCAGATGAAGGGTTGGCGAAGATCTTTTCCCAGTCTGTAGGCTGTCATTTAGCCATGAATTTAATAATATTTTTCTGATTAGCATGATTTTTTATTTTATTCAGAAATTTTTATTTCCCTTCTTTCAAGAGTATGATTTAATTTTAAATCTTATTTAAATGGATGTATAATGTAATTTTAGAAAACATGTTTGTTATTTTGTATATGAGCAATTGGGCACAAATACTAGGAAGTCTATAATTTTTTTGTGCCCCATGGGAAGAATGTGTTGTTTCTACTAAGTGCTTTCTTTAAAAATTATTTAACAAAGAATAGTTTTTATTCTCCAAGCACTAATTTCTTCCAATTGGATTATTTACTTTTTTTTCTTTTAGAAATGAAAATCTCTTTCTGAGTTTTCTTAGCTCATATCTCACATAGGTTCCTAGGAAAAAAAAAGTACTAAATGGATAGTGCCTAGAATTAATGAGACCACAGTTGAATTGAGAGCAAAACACATCTATCTTCAGGTCACAGTTACACACTCAGAACCAGATCTTTGTGGTAATCACCAAACACTTTTGCTTCTAAATTATCAGTGGCTTAACGCTGATGAAAGCCTCCTAAACAACTGGAAAAGTGCTCTTTATATAAAAAAATAAATTATAACTATCTCCTACGGAAGCAATAGCCAGCTCGTTCATTATTCCAGTGATCATTGCTCCCAATGTGTAGTAGAAATGTGCCTCATTAGAATGCAGAAGAGGCTCTCTATAAGAGTCATAGAGCAGAATAAAAAGGACCATGTGGCAGATATGGTTGGCACACACACTGTTGAGTAGCACAAACATTTTTTAATGGTAATTTTTAAAATTAATTTATTCTTGTTACATCTCAATGTTTATCCCATCCCTTGTATCCTCCCATTCTTCCCTCCCTCCCATTTTCCCCTTATTCTCCTCCCCTATGACTGTTCCTGAGGGGGACTACCTCCCCCATATATGCTCATAGGGTATCAAGGACAGCAGGTTACCAAGAAGCACAAACATTTTTATGCAGAGTGCACAACTGTGGTCTCCTTTTGAAAGTCAACATTAAGTATTCTTCACCAAGCTGATAGAAACTGCTTTACATTTGCCCACAGAGAGCCTATTTTTTGTGTAAAATTACATATTACCAAGACTTTTAACCAACACTCAAGGGGGCATAGGAACATGAGCAGGTAATTCATAAGTGTAATAGATACACTTTACATCTTTCTCTCTCTCTTTTCAAAATGAGCAAACGTTGGTTTTTTGCGAAACCTCACTTGATAATGTAACCAAACCACTGATGCCCCGTTTCCTTTCCTTGTCTTCTTCCCTTATGTATATGTCTATTTTGTCTTAATGTATGTCTATCTGCATACCAAAAGAGGTCCTATGATCCCATGAGACTACAGTTACAGATCATTGTGAGCTACCATGGGATGCTGGGAATTAAACTCATGAGCACTGAAACAGAAGCCACTGTTCTTGACTGCTGAGCCATCTCTCCAGCCATCTTCCCTTATTTCTCTATATACTGTATAAAATTCCTTTGTCACTCATTCTCAGGCATTCCTGTTGCTCCTTCCATGCGTCAGTCAGTTCATCTAGCTCTCATAATTACTGTGTCCTTGCAGTAACTTCCAATTTTTCCTAGTAATCATGCTCAAATTCGACCCCACCAATGGACTAATAGAACACTGAAATGTCAGATGTTGAAGGGGAAAAAAAAAAAAAACAACTCATGTGTGTGGCATGTGCCACCGCTGATTCCTGCACATGTTTTTTCAGATACCATCAATACTGTCCTACAGCACTCCATTCAGGCCAGTTTAAGGGTCCAGTGGTCCTTACTCAATCCACCAAAATGTACCTGTGTCAAGTCTCGGAGTCCTGCCTCTTCTCTAAGTGGTATGTGACACTGATATGAGAATCTTGCTGAGGCCGAGCCTTTTCTCATTTTTTTGTGATTCTACAATTCTGCCTATCAACACTAAGACTAAGATCTTTGACCTGGTTCCAAAATGCTATTAGGAAGACACCTCAATGCTTTGGAAATGTGCTGACTCCTATCAAATGAAACAGTTGTGCCAAAAGTTCCCTGACAGCATGAGGTGGATCAGGCATAAACATGGTCCAATTACTACAACTTTCTCCCCATTGCCTATTCTTTTTTTTTTTTTTTTTGTTTTCTTCCAGATATGGCTCAGAAAACACTACTTTCATATATGGTATGAAGAATTATTTGATTTTCAGCAGTCAAGTACATGCTTCCTAAAGTTTTTTTGGTAGGACCCCTTTCTATGTATTAGGGCTAATGACAGAAGTCTCATTTATGAAACAAGGCTGATAGCAAGCCTAACAAGATTCCAGAACTATAAGGGATAAGTGGCAGCAGTGAATCATATAACCACGGGGCACGAGTCGAGTCACTAGGCAGCTCCTGAAATAGCATCAGCCTGTCACAGGTGGAAGTGAGCCTGAAGGAAGCTGCTCACAGCAAGTGCGGGCAGCAGAATTCTTCCTCTTTCCTCAAGTCACCCCATGGCCATTTGTTCAAACTGTTGTCTCCGATGTGATCGTTCTCATTTGAACCTCACTTGTGAGTTCATCCACAATTTTGCTTCTCTTTTTCATAGCCAATATAAAGAAAGCTGAATTGTGTGAATATACTTAGAAGAAGCACTTATAGGCACTTATGAACTTTGATGAATTCCAATTATTTGGCCCTTGTGTTAAATTCTCCTCCTTCTTATTCCATATTATTTTTCATATATCACTTTTCAAAAATCCTTTTCTCAAAGTTTAAGGAACTTAATATATGATTCTTTGGAGATTCATTTTGGAAATTTGTCCTAAATCAATTTTAGAGAAAATTGAGCAATGATGAAAAAGTGGGGCAAAACGATTATGTCTTCCTAGATCAAGAAATATTTCTCCTCCAACAAACTATTTATTGCAGTCATTTTAATGAAGTTTTTTTTTCTTTACAACACCATTGTATCCAAATACAGTCTCTGAGATTAAAATAATTTTCTTAGTATTGCAATTCTGCTGCCCAGGCTTCCTATTCCTAAATGTCCAAAACAAACAAACAAACAAAAAACCAGACAAACAAACAAACACAAACACATAAAAACCCAAACAAACAAACAAAAACCCAAAAACCAAAACAAAACACAACAACAAAAAAACCAAACACACAAAACTTCAATAGCTCCATGAGTTATTTTGAGAGACAACAAAAATCTCCTAATTCAAAACGTAGGCCATAATGATTTAACAGATGACCTGGCAGTGGCTTTGGTATTTGAGGACTGAGAAGGCCCTGTTTGTCAATGGCAATTGCTTCTAAGGTGAAAAACGAAAGACAGAAAACAAAAAAGGGGTATCCTTATGGCCCCAACTCTCACTCTTTGACCTCAGTAGATCTTCATGGTTTTGGGGATGTTAACTTACTGTGTCTAAAAACTGCAAAAACATTCCAGCTAAAAGCCTGAGCTAAAGCTGCTGGGTAGCCAAGGCTAAAAGCCAAGTGAATGAGACACTTTTTTGTTTTTTTTGTTTGTTTTTTTTTGTTTTGTTTTGTTTTGTTTTTGAGATTCCATTATAGCCTCTAGACTCAGAAACCCATTTTCCTTTCATTTGACTCATATGGTTAAGCAGACTAAATCTCTAAGAAGATAGAAGGCTCACTGTGATCCAACTGTTTGCTTCATAGAGACTTTTTCAATGAGTTTATTGTATTAGATTTTGACATAAAATGTCATCTAGTTTAGCATTATTTTTTGTTTGGTTGGTATTGGCTTATCGTTGTTGTTTTTGTTTTTTTCCAGACAGGGTTTCTCTGTTTTAGCTTTGGCTGCCCTGCACTCACTTTTTAGACCAGGCT
The DNA here is from genome assembly GCF_903995435.1 of Acomys russatus. Lineage (NCBI taxonomy): Eukaryota > Metazoa > Chordata > Mammalia > Rodentia > Muridae > Acomys > Acomys russatus. The sequence goes on along the minus strand of NC_067157.1, from coordinate 19,762,672 downwards.
GGCCTCAAACTCACAGAGATCCACCTGCCTCTGCCTCCCCAAGTGCTGGGATTACAGGCATGTTTCATTTCCCCTGGAGGCATTATATGTATTTTTCTTCCTCTCAAAATGCATGTCTTTTGTAACTTGGAACAACTGATACCATTTAGATGGGTAGGCTGTGGCTATTAAGGTAGACACTTTGTAATATTCTGCAAGTATTAAGAACATAGGTGGGGTTGCAGTGGTTCTTAGAAACCTAAGGAAGTCACGGAGATCATATATAATCACACTATGCCTAAATGTTGTCTTGGGTCTTCCCAAGGATCATTGGTAGAGTCCTATGAGCCCACAACTGACTACTGAGACCATTACAAAGTAGACTGCATAGTTTTTTGGATTACATTTTGGACAGTGCAGACTTCAGACTAGGTCAGCACTTGTCATTACTTATCTGACTCAGTGGTCCTTTTCTGCCTCATAAGATAAAAGTGAAGACTGAGCTGTGGTAAGCAGATATCATAGTAAGTCCTCACTATAAAGCTGCTCTATTTGTTTTGTCATAAAAAATTCATTTCCTCACAGAGAAGAAAACCCTGGTATATTTCCAGCTCTGATGCTTAAATGAGTCTGGGTCCTACTTCGCATTTATTCATGTTGGGAAATATGAAGCACTGATAATTGGGCAGAAGTTCTTTTTTCTTGACAGTAGTAATTGTAGCGTTTTGGGAACTGTTTGCTGGTATTTACATGTACTGTACTTTTGAAAAGGAGGGAGATGCATTTTAGAATAATGATCAATTGAGGGAACGTTAGAACTGAAGAATCCCTTCTCTTTGATTACTGCCACAGGTGCAGCTACCACCTTTGTCAAGATAAATGTTGATTTTTGTCATAAGCCAAAGAAATTAAGTCTTGATATTTAATCAAGAAGTATTAAAATATTTAGATTTTATACTATGTGATATTTACATTCAGATTTTGTTTAGGTTTTGCTTTGGGAAAATTTTATATTCATAACCTTAGTCATAACCCTCAGTGGAAAATAGTTAGATCTATATAGCAGAAGAGCTTGTGAGAGACATTCTGACAAACCGGGAATGCTGATAAGGGGAGGCAGTGACTGTGCCGCACCCAGCAGCCTCTTCCGAGGCAATAGCTTGGTCCTGTATGGAGCAGCGCATCTGCTTCCACTGCAAAATGGGCAAAAATATCCAAGCAGGAAAAAAAAAAAAAAAGAAAAAAGAAACCTCATCTTTGTTTTCCTTCCAGATTGCACAATTTATCTCCAATAACACACACATTCATCGTCACCAAGGCTCAGTGGAATAATTACCAGTATTTACTGAATAGGCCATGCAAAGCCATATGCTGCTGGTGGAAAAAATGTGGAAGAGATACCGAAAACTCATACAAAAAAATAAGTCTGCAAACTCAGCCACTTTCAGTGGAGCAGCGTTTAGAAATCACAGGCAAGGAGAGTAACGTATGGTATAAATAAAATGCTGCATTTCCATGAGGTAAAAACATTTCGATGGGAAAGCTAGACGTTTCAAAATTTCTGTCCCAAAAGTAGATATTATAGACAAGGCATGTCTTGTTAAATATGAGATATGAATATATACATATATATCCCCATAAGGACACAGGAGCACTCATACACAAACACACATGCAAATAGCCTATAATTTTAAATGCTGAAGAATTTAAAAGAAGAAAGCAGTTCTGAGGATATGGTGGAATAAGTAACATTACATGAATGTTAAAAATATCAAACAAATCAGCATAGTAGATTAATCTTTTATACATTCATTGAAGTTTTCAGTTTATAAAACAGTTATTTTTTAAAGTGCATTCCATTTTCCTTTTCTTTTTTAAAGAAATTTTAGTTTTTATAATTTATTCACATTATACCCTGATTGTTACACTCTAGCTCATATTTTCCTATTCCCAGTATACCCCCTCTTCTGCCCTATTCCACTCCCCTAGTCCTCTGATGAGGAGGAGGTCCTCATAACCCACCATCTGAGCACAGCCCATCAGGTCTCATCTGGATAGCTTCCTTCCCCTTCCTCTGTGTGCCAGGCCTCCCCACCAATGGGAAGTGATCAGTTCATGTTAAAGTCAGTTCCCACATCCCCACAACCCTGGAGAATTAGCTGTACATTGGCTAGATCTGGACAGGGTGGTCTAGCCTTTGGTTGGTGCAACAGTTTGTGCAGGATCCCCTGGGATCAGATCTGCTGGTTTTGATGGTCTTTTTGTAGGGTTCCTGAACCCTCTGGGTCCTCCATCCCCTACTCTTCCATACCATTCTCAGCGCTCCATCCAGAGTCTAGGATCTGTCATGATCCCCTGCTAGGTGCAGTCTCTCAGAGGACATCTATGTGGGGCTAATATACTCTTATTAGTGATTGTATGTGGGTCTTTCTGGGTCTGGGTTACCTCACTCAGAATGATCATTTCTACCTCCATCCATTTGCCTAAAATTTCAAGATTTCCTTGTTTTGAATAGATGAGTAGTATTCCGTTGTGTAAATGTACCAGTTTCTTTTCCATTCATTCTTCAGTTGAGGGACATCTTGGTTGTTTCCAGATTCTGGCTATTACAAATAAGGCTGCTATGAACATAGCTGAGCAAATGTCCTTGTTGTGTGGTGGAGCATCTTTTGGGCATATGCCCAGGAGGGGTTTAACTGGGTCTTAAGGTAGAACTATTCCAAATTTTCTAAGAAAGCACCAGATTGATTTCCAAAGTGGTTGTATAAGTCTGTACTCCCACCAGCAATGGAAGAGAGTTCCCCTTTCTCCACATCCTCACAAGCATGTGTTTTCACTTGATTTTCTGATCTTTGCCATTTGGATAGGTATAAGATGGAATCTCAGATTTGTTTTGATTTATATTTCCCTGATGACTAAGGATGTTGAGCATTTCTTTAAGCGTTTCTTGGCCATTTGAGATTTCTCAATAGAGAATTCTCTGTTTAGCTTTGTACCCCATTTTAAAATTGGATTATTGTTCTTTATTGACTTTTTATATATATTTTTGATATTAGCCCTCTGTGAAATGTAGGGTTGGTAAAGATCTTTTCCCAGTCCGTGAGCTGTCATTTTGTTCTGTTGACAGTGTCCTTTGCCTTACAGAAGTTTTTAAGGTTCATAAGGTCCCATTTATTAATTGTTGATCTTAGAGTCCGAGCTATTGGTGTTCTGTTCAGGAAGTTGTTTGATATGCCAGTGAATTCAAGGCTCTTGCCCCACTTTTTGTTCTAAAAGAGCTGGTGTGTCTCATTTTATGTTGAGGTCTATAATCCACTTGGAGTTTAGTTTTGTGCATGGTGATAAATATGAATCTATTTTCATTTTTCTACATGTAGACATTTACTTAGACCAGCACCATTTGTTGAAAGTGCTATCTTTTTTTCCATTGTACGGTTTTTGCCTCTTTGTTAAAAATCAAGTGTCCATAGGTATGTGAGTTTATATCTGTGTCGTCCATTCAATTCTGCTGATCAAGCAGGCTATTTCTATGCCAGTATTACGGGATTGTTAAATTACTGTTGCTCTATAGTACAGCTTGAGATCAGGGATAGAGATTCCTCTGGAAGATATTTTATTGTACATAATTGTTTTATCTATTCTAGGTTTTTTAAGTTTAAAGTTCATTTCTTTAATCCTTGTTTCATATTATTATCAGTCCCATTTTATAAAAATGGAAATAGGTTCACAGTATTCAATTTTTTCAGGTTTATTTAGTGAGTATGAGTGATTTGCCTACATGTTTGTCTGTGCAGCACATGTGTACCGGGGGTTAGAAGAGGCTAAGACTGGAGTACAGTGGATGATGAGGTGATATGTGGGTGATGGGGATTCCTTGGGATGAATAGCCAATGTGCTTCATAGCCAGACCATCTAAGGCCTTAGTAGTCACAGAAAAGTTATTTATTCATGGTTTTTAATGAATATGTTAAGAACAGACACTGCCAAGGAAGTCAAAGTCTTCATGTTGAAATAGATTTGACAAATATTCAGTGGCTGAAACAGAAAAGGAATTTTTAGAATTGTAGGCCCATACCTAGTACAAAGATGTGTTTTCAATGCTGTTTTATTAAAAAATAAAATTTTCCTGTTTTTTAAAATAATTTGAACAAGTTATTATCTTATTTGATATTTTCAAACTAATTTTTTTCAAAATACATATTATTTTTTAAAAGAGCCTTTTTTGCAGCATTTCTGTTTTTTAAATCACTGTCCCTCTTAATTGACTGTATTTATAACCATCTGAATACGTAGGACCATTTGTTTGTTTCTCATTCTTAAAACATCAAAAAAGTAAGATGCGAGATCCAGTAATGGTTCAGAGGCAAGAACACTTGCTATCTTGCAGAATACCTGTATCCCGTGTCCAGCATCCACATGAATCACAACCACGTATAATTCCAGTTCTATGGGATCCAATGCCCTCTTCTGTCCTCTGTAGGCGTCAGGTATGGGCATGGTTCACATATATACACACAGACAAAACACACACACACACACACACACACACACACACGCACACATGCACGCACACACCTTTGTCTTCTATTACTTAGTGATGTGCATAATGTATGTATGTCTCTCAGTTTCCAAAAGAAAAATATTAATCTTAACATTCTGGATTGCATTTCTGAATAGTGTAAACAAAACTTCTCAGGTGATTAAAAAATGAAGAAGTAATAAAAGACACAAAACAAATATTAATAGTTCAAAGTGTTCATGTTTATGTAGTCTCTGTAATCAAAGAACTGCATTAATTGCTGTATTTTTCATTCTTTCAAATAAAAGGTTACAAATCTCAGATTGAGACCTTTTTTGAAGAATAGAGAAGGTTCATGTTCATTAAAGTTTATTAGCATATTATTGGAGAATGTTAAAGTATTATCCATACTTACATTGTCAGGCTACAGGTAGAATCATTATGCCTAATCAATGTCTGTTGAATTGTTTGTGAATTTCATTCTCATAGTAATTGAAATATGTTAAGAGGGTTCTTATGAATAATGAATTTAATAGAAAGAACTAATTTTTAAATTTTGGTGGCCCACATAATTTCTCTGCATTTGCTGCTAATTTTCAATGAATCATTCTTTGTTCTAGGATAAGTCATATTTGCTATATACATGTAAATTAATTTTAGAGGACCCGTCAACTTATAAAGAATTATATATCCAGTAAAATTTTATTTTTCATGTTTTAATCAATTATATACTATCAATAATTGCATAGCAAATTCAATACAAGAGAACTTTGTTAGCAGAGCCTTATAGGAATTGAAAAATCAATTTCAATTTATAAATATAATTTAGTTGAAGAGAAGTATGTTAGAATGAGTCTCAAAAGATTTTCATGCGTAAAGTGTATTATAATGGAATAAACTTCTGTTTAGGAAATATCATATAAAAATGAATTGGCAGGAGAATGATGCAGCATTGACTGAAAATAATACCAAGTTTCTCAATCCTGAAAAATTCCCTGCAGTACATGTTAAAAGGAATTTCTTTACTTTCTCATAAAAAAAAAACCCTTAAATTAAAACATATTAAACTTCTGATGAGACAAATGTCTGCCCTCTTATATAAGTATATACTTTCTTACTGGCTATAAGCCTTCCTAGTATTGAGCAGATGATGTGCCACTATTTTTTATTAAATACGAACATTCATATCTAGAATTACAAGTGTGCAATCTCTCTGTATAGCTAGTCACTAACATGGTTTTTCTTACTGTGGGCTGAGGAAAATAATAGAAATCATCCATTTAGCCTACAGTATGTTTCCTGGAGTTTGCACTGCCTTCTCACTAGGGCAATAGGAAAGAATTTGGTCTTGTAATCTACGACTGAGCAAAATTGTTAGTAAGCCACACCATAAATTCTGGAATCTTTGCATAACTTATATATGGGGCACAAATGTTCATTGATTATTTTTCTAGTTAATGTGATATCATAACTGACAGAGGCAACTTAAGTGAACCTATGTTTCTTTGGATTTGGTACTTAGAGGTTCTAGTCCATCATGGTGAGATGGAATGACAGTGGAAGTGCATAATGGTAGCTTCTTTCATATTGGCAATCAGGAAGCAGAACATTAAGGCCAGAACTGGAAGCAATTATCACCTACAAGGCCAACTCCCAAAAATTCTACCTTTCCTACCTAGATCACAGGCCCAAAGACTCCACAGCTTCCCAACACTTATCCACAAAAGAACAAACCCTCAAAACCATGCATATGTGTTGGGCATTTCACATTCAATCCTTACTATTATTCCTGTAAACTCTATGGAGTCATAGATAGCTCATAATACAAATTGCATTTAATTTAAAGTTATAAGCCCCCATAATCTTAACAGACTCAACACTGTTTAAAGTACCAGAGTCTCTTTCACAACTGAACACAAGTTTAATTGTAGGCCCTGATAGAAACCAAACCAAATGTGGATAGCATAGAGTTATAAAGCATCTATTCCAAAATGGGGGAACTGGAACGCAGCAAGGATATAGTGGCTAACCCCTGAGAAGACAAACTTTAAACTCTGTAGCTCCATACTCAGAATCTGGGACTTGCAGTGAGCTCCAATGACCATATGTAGTTTACTATATATGGCCCTGATACCTATAGCACATATATGTTATTTCTTGAGTATGTTCTACTCTGTATCTTCAGCTTTTCTTCACTAGAAGGTACCATAGTCCTGCAATCTCTAACATCCTGGGGACTCCATTGCAATTTAATATGTACCCTCACAACGTTACCTTTGTGCACTGCACAAAGAATCCAATCAAAGTATAAATTATTTAGCTTTACTGGCTTTTCCTCTGGAACTATGGCACATGCTTCCATGACTACATAACTCACACATTTTAAATTTCTGAAAAAAACAGTATCATATGGATAACAACAAATTTTACCATTAATATACAATATTGGAAAAGGATGGCCCCATGCCTCGGTCTTATCATACTTTTTTTTTTTTTTTAACCCAAAGTAAAGATTTAAAATGGATTTTAAGGCAATAAAGCTTATTTAAGAAGAAATTATATAAAATACTTAAAGCTAAATGTGGACCTGAGTCAAGGGAAGAAGTAAAATCATTATATGGTACCCCAGTAAAATCCTCATGGTGACTGGCTTTATGATTCTAAGGTCTTTTGAGGCATGATGTAAGACATGATCCAGGATGTGTGCACTTGAGCAGTAAGGCTGATCCACCTTTTCCCTATCACGTTAAATGGACATTGGCTTAGTAGGTTTAACAAGGATGACATCAATAGACCTGCTGAGATGGGTGGAGAAAACACCTACACAAGAACTACAGGCAACTAAGAAAGGCTGAGATGGGGGAGAAATAGTATTCTCTAAAGAAGAGCACACCAACTATTTATCCAATACCAGATGCTCAGCCTTGAAAACATGAATACTCAGTAACATAATACAGTTCCTCAAGTTGTGGTGACCCACAACCATAAGATTGTTTTGCTGATACTTCATAATTGTCATTTTGATGATGTTATGAACCATAATGTAAATGGCTGATATGTGATGCAATCTCCAAATGGGTCACAGCCCATAGGTTGAGAACTGCTAATATATACTAGGAAGACATAGGTCACTATTGAGCTTGCCTTTGAAAAGCACAAATATGATATTTAGTATCTTCCCCACTTCCTCCCTTCCTGTCCCCCTCTTCTTCTTCTGTCTGTCTCTAGATTTCCTACTATGATGACTAGGATGTTTCTGTTTGACTCCACCCCAAAATCAAGAGAAGCACCAGCCATGGAATGAAGCCTCTGAAAATGTATGGTTGGATTTATCACTTTGTCAATGAAAAAAAAAAAAAAGTAACAGAGGTCTTCAACCTGGTGTGAATGCTGATTATTTAAGTTTTGGAAATGACATCAGCTTGAGATTGTGATAGAAAAGAAGGCATAGGAGTTCAGTATGACAGTGGCCTCAGATTTCTTATTGAAGATGAAGGCAGCTAGAGATGCAGAAGTGGACAAATCTTTCCAGAACACACAAATATCCGGAAAAGGTTTTCTTCTATTACTTTATCTGAGGGTCACTTCCAGCAGGGAAAGAGAATCCTCAAGACAAGAGAACCAAAATGGCCAACTAGAAAAGCCACAAGGAGTTAAGCTCCAGGAAGTGACTGCAGAATACACAATCAACAGACAGGAAGTGGCTGCAGAATACATAATCAACAAACAGAAGGTGATTGTATTTCTATTGTCTAGCAGTGATCACAAAGATACTATTTTTTAAAATACCAATGCAGAATGATCTGAAACACATGAAAATAAATCTAAAGTAATGTGAAATATATACACAATTGAAACTTTAGCTATTAGAGTTTAAAATTAAATAAAGTTTGAAAATTAAGAGGATGTTCCAGGTGCTGAGAGGTTAAAAGGATATGTATCAACAATTCTCTCAAAATTGACTGTTTTCCACTGATGGTCACAGCAAGCTTTTTTTTTTTTTTTTTTTTTTTTTTTTTTTTGTATAATTTGACAATTCCTACTCTGACAATTCAAAGGGCTTAGATAATCAAAACACTATTTTTTGTTTTGATTAATGAAAACATTAAAAATCATATATAATCTTATTTCAAGGCTTATTAGAAAGCTACTATGGTAAAAATGATTTGGGTCACCTATAAAGATGAAAATGTAAGTGAAACAGTTGAATCTAGAAGTACATGTACACAAATACATATGTGTGCATATGAATTACTCCACTCATAGCTTATGAAGAAACTGAGATCCGGAGATGAAAAGACCTGCAAAAAGTATAAAAGTAATATTTTAAAATCATAACATTAGAAGATGCAGAAAACCGAAGTTGTAAAAGAAATATTGAACAAACATGTTGTTAAAAAATCTATATTTTTTAAGATTAATAATACATTTATTGAAATATCCACTTTTATCAGAACAAATTAATCAGTAAACAATATTCATTACTGACAACACATTGTAGAATTAAACTTAAATTTTAAGAAATATTAAGGATAAGGTTAAGTTGTTAATATTTCTAGGCTAAGAAACCCTGATATTAGCAGGTATATATGGCCTAAAATATTCCCCTGAGTTCAATACTTCATTGTTTGGAAAGATCCATTTTGGGAAAATGCCTCTACGTAGCAAAACTGAACTTTAGGTGCTCACTTTCCACATGGTGTAAACTGAGGTAAATCATTACATATATTTGAATATACTTCCCTTCCAGTCATCCTAATTGCTCCAATTAAAAGCTGTTTCCATGACATTTCCCTATAAAAATATCCACCAGAGCTCAGAACTCTTAACTGTCTTCATATGCATTTTTCAGCCCATACAGTCATAATTTCAGCCTGATGATTCTTACACATTTCAGACATATTTCAATTCCATTTTTACATTGTGCTCTTGAAACAATGTGTCCATATCTTAAATGAAGTTAAAGTTTAAAGTGAACAATAGTCCTGTTTAAGTGTTTTTTTTTTCTTTTTATTTCAGAGAAATACATGGTAGGAAAAGCATAATTTCTCTTAAAGCAAGAAGTCACGATAACAATGTGTGTATCATTCAATCAATTGTAATCATTGGACCTGACAGACTCTAACAAGGGAATGAAAAGCCTACCTAACAAATGAGAAATATGTAAATTATTTAGTGTAATTGAGCAAACCACACATGCAAAGGAATATTGGAATTCAATCAAATAACATTTTCTTATACAGGTACTGAGCATTTTATGATCTAGAATTGTGGTTGCTGGCCAGCTTTCTAGAAGCGTGTGCTGTTTAAGTATTTTCTGCATTGATTTACTTTAGAAACTTCTGCATTGTGGAAACATAGAAACATCTATAATCCTTAAGACAGTCACTTCTCATTTATTGACAGTAAGTGAATTTTAAAGATTTAGATCACATTTAATCTCTCCAGTAAGCTTGCCTAATTACCCGGGTCTGTTGTTTCTTGCATGCTACAAACACATATAATCCACTTTTACAGTATGGTCATAGAACAGTGTACCCACATCTTCAGCGATATTATGAGAAAGTGTGCTTATTATGTTTCAGTTCATCTAGGGATTTGATTTTTAAATTATGCAAAACTATCACATGTGTTATAAATTGTTTTTGACATTTAACATTTTGACAATTCAAATGCCAATTCAGATGCAATGGACTCCTGATATAATTTATAATGAAGCCCCTAAACTAGACATTTGAAAACAGATATTCTGCATTAATGTTAAAGCTTTCTTTTAATACGGTTACAAATAATGTCTCGGGCTATTATTTGTTTCAATGAATTGTTGGCATTTATAACTGACCATAATATTAGAAGGAGCCAGAAATAGAAATATCTAACAGTGGCTGTGACTCATGAAGGTTACCGTGTGTTCTTCAGGATGCTGGTGGCCCAAGGACTGAGTGAATAAGAACTTCATCATAAAAAGTGTCATGTTGTTATTGCGTTGGAGGCATAAGCCAATCTTTCCAATGACTATATCTCTATGTAATATGAAATGTTGTGTTGTAAAAATAACAAATGGCTCTGTTGTCTTTCTATTAGCGGGTCACGTTGCAAGAAATAAAACCAGAGAAGGCGAAGTAGAGCATGGGAAACACATTGTTCCAAAGGTCAAGGGACTCTCCTTCATTCTTTTTTTTTTTTTTTTTAAGAATTACTCATATAAAAATGAAGTTGATTTGTATTACCATTGTAAAATTCCTTTAAGGGTGAGATTAAAGTTTTGAAGCTGCTTATTTGAGCATGTCCAATGCCTAGCTTAATATAGGCATATTTTATTTCTTAACTCCACACTTTCCATCATCCCCTTTGGTGTCTTCTTTAGAAGCTAGTTTTCTAAGGGCCAGTGAGCTAACAAGCCAGCACAGCACTTTCATTATCTCTTCAAATCCACTGTATACTATTATTAACTATTTATAGAGATTATTCTTAATCCTATATATCACACACTTAAATTTCACACTTTCATATATTAAATCACATGAATATGTTATGTATACATCATAACATAGCCTGAGAAGAATTAATTTTGATAATACAAATGAACATAAAAAATCTTAATTATGATATTTTTGTAGTTGCATTAATTTTTACCTTTCTTGTTAGAAAATTAATTTTATGAGAATAATATATATTGTTCTAAGATATCCAGTTCATGGAGCAGAATATCAAGCTGATATTAATGTACCATGGGTTGAATTTTTAAAAAAGAATTAGCAATTTCTATTCTTGGAAGCCTCAGTAAGAATAAGTAGAACACTGAGTTCACACTTTTCTCGAACAATGCATTCTGGGGATATCAGGCTGCAGTGTGGTGTGGATTTGAAATCAATAAAAATTATATGGGTTGGGTCATTGATAAGAAAATCCAAGATATATTGCATGCATTTTCTTAATAAAGAGGATATTATGCAGAATATGGAAAAATGTACAGTAAAAACAAAGACCAGAAAAGTTCTAGGCACAATGACCTTGGTTCTTTGCACCAGATGTAACTTCGTGATTGTATTATGAATCACTCAAATACTTACACTTTACTCTCTTTTGGGAGATGCATTATATCAAGTTACTGGGGCATGGGGGTTTTGATTCATAACTTACTGTTTTGTGTAAAAATAATAAACTATGGGAAAAACATCTTTCAGCAGATTTTCAATTGACAGTGTGAGTGATGAGTGCAGAGTAGCTTCAGGCAAAAAAAAAAAAAAAAAACACAACAGATTGTGAATGTATCATTATAAAACACTGGCTGCTACAGATTATCCTTGATCATGCTAACATCCATTACCACAGATGTGTGCAGCTCTAAAGAGGAGAAAAGACTGAATAGACACCAGCTTTCTCATATCAAGCATACACAGCATCTGAAAGATGGCTTTCTGTGCGTGAATGGTGTCATCTTCATGTTGACACTTTATAAGCGTTTTCCAGACTCAGTTCCTTAGCACTAATAGGTGAGAAGCTTACATTTCCCCCTTTTTATTCAGTTTGGCACACAATGTATGGCTATGTCCACATTTAGTGTGGCTCTTCATTTCTCAGTTAAGCCTCTGCAAAACACCTTTAAAGGTACAATCATCAGTATGCCTCCTAGGTGATTCTAAATCCAATCAAATTGTCAGTGAAGATTGACCATCACAACTTTCACCTTGCCAATGTGACACCCAAACACATCAAATAATACACAATTATAATGTTTTACCCTTGGCCACTAAACTTTCACAGTTCACATTAATGTTGTAATGTGAAATGCATTTAATGCATCTTTAAATGTCTCTGCAATCTTTAAAAGTCACAACACTATTCAAAAGTCCAAGAATCTCTTTTGAGACTCAGTACAAAGTTTTAACTGTGAGCTTCTATAAAATTAGTAAACATGTTACACACTTCTGATGGCTCAGACTAAACTTTCTTATTCAAAATTGGGAGAACAAGTACACAACAAAGAAAGATCAGAATGAAACAAAATTGAAAACTGCAAGAGATCCAAATTTTCAGGTCTAACATCTATTGTCAATGGTAACATCATCTAGGCTCCAAATACACACCTTTATTTCTGTTACTAGCTGTGATGGGCATTCTTGATTTTCACCTTGACTATGCTTGTAATTAACCAAAGCCCAAGCTTCTAGGTATACCTGTAAGGGACTTTTCCTGATTGAACCATTTTAAGTGAGAAAACCTACTCTAATCCCAGATCTTTTGAGGTGGAAAGATCCACAGAAAACCTGGGCCACATCTTCTGATGGCAGCCAATATAATGGGCAGGAAAAAAGAAAGTGCTTGCTCTTTTCCTGCTTGCCCTCACTCACAATGTCAAGGTTATTCCTTCAGTGATGATGGAACCTACTTTGGGATTCAGGTGCACTATGAAAACCAGCCAAGAAATCCAGCCTCTTGGAGTGATGTGACAAAACTTCCCAAGGAGCAATGATGCCCAAGTCTGCTCACCCCAGATCGGGAGCTCATGACAAACAAAAGTATGGGTACCACCAAAGTCCAATTTGATGAAGTAGAGAGTTTTATTGGGGTTATTTGAAAGAGTAGAAATATCTCACAGACATCTGCAACACCAAAGCCTATCGAAGAATAGGTGACAGCTTTAAGAAGCTGTGAGCCTGGAGCACACTGCCCACAGGCAGCTCAGCAAGTCAGAGAGTGCCTTTCCAGGTAGCTCAAGTGGAGTTTGATTCTTCTAGGAAACTGGTCGGGTCTCAGAGTATTCTTTGGAGAATGGCTTGTCTAAGAGTCTCCTTTAGAGATTGATTCTTCTGAGATGGATTTCTAGTTTTATCGCCAACTCTCCAGGGAGGGCCCTATTGAGCCTGGTCAGTTTCAGGGACTTCTTGAAGCTGTTTTGAGTTGTTTGCCATCCTGCTTGAGAAGCTACTGGATTCTTGAATTCTCCATCAGTAGACAACCATTGTTGTCTCATAGCTCATAACCTATAAACCAGTTCTGTTTCTCTAAGTGACCGTAACTAATACATATGCCACTAACTAATATCTCTTATGGGCTGACTCTACCCGATCCCTTCTACATTTCCTGGGGGTATTCCATTATCCTCCTGGATTCTCCAATATTTCATCTCGATTGCAATTTAGGCTTTATCCTCACACTCTCATGCAATTACTTCTCAGAGTTGCTTTGCAAGTACTCTGACACTATCTATCACACATTGCCCACATTCAGAAGCCTTTGAGAATCTTGGCAGCATTTCTATTGTGCGACTGCAAAAAATAAGGTTTCTTGATGGTGCTGATCTCTAACATTTGTAGCCAATTTCTCCACACTCTTCTTGTATGTAACATTAAACTCACTTCTTTTCCTTTCCCTACTAAACTGCAGATTTCTCATGTCTTCCTGATTTCTTGCTGTGGATCAAAGAGCAGTTAGCAGTAATCATGCTTCAGAGTGGATGAAATTTTCTCTGCCAAGCAGCTTATTCTAATACCTTTGTAAACAGCCTCACTAAATTTCAGTACATGTGAAGAAAACATATACTGAAATATGAAACAGCCGGATTCTTTGCCAGAAGATAACATGATTGGTCTCTAGGCATGTTTCCAACAGAATGCTTGCCCCCTTTAAGGTCTTAGGTTAAAATTTGCTCTGCATTTTCATCATTTGGCTCTTCTGGAGTGTTCAACAGAATCATTGCTTTCAGCTCTGCTTACTGTACGCATCCCAGGCCTATTGTAGCCCACAACTCCAAATTGTTCCACATTATTACTGCAAAATAGTGCCAAAGGCTTCCAAACTACATGATCAAGATTATCACAGCTAGAAACCACTCAGTCAAGGGACGGTTCATATTTAGGGGAGGCCATTTTCCTCTAGAAACATCTACAGAGATAAGCTCAGAGTTCTGTTCCTTTATGTGATCCTAAGTCTAGTCAAGATAACAGTGAAGATTAACTAACATTGCCCCATGGACGCAAATCTTACTTATATAAATATGTCCAACTGATTTAAAGGGGAGAAACTTTATTGTACTTATTATACTGAATACAAAATCTCAGTTCAATGTTGCTGTCTACTTTTCAGGATTCATTTAGCAACAAAAGATTGTATGCCAATAAATAGTCTCCATTTCTCAATACATTATATGAATTTTTATTAATTAATGTATTTATTTGGTTTACATCCCAGTCATAGCCTTCTCCTTCCTTTCCTCCCAGTCCCACTCACCCTAATCACCTCTCCCTATTCCTCAGAAAAGGGGTTCCACCTTACTCACTCACCCCACCTCATCAAGTGGCATAAAGACTGAGTTTGTCCTCTTCTCCTGTGGCCTGGCAAAGCAGTCCTATCAAGGGGAAGTCATCCAAAAGAAGGAAATAGAGCCCTTGATCTCCTTGCTAGTGGACCCACATGAAGCCTGAGCTACCTATCAGCTACATCTATGTAGAGGACCTACGTCCAGTCCATGCATGGTCCTTGGTTGGTGCCTCAGACTCCACATGCCCTCTGAGCCCTGGTTAATTGGCTTTGTTGGTCTTCTTGTGAAGTTCTTGTCACCTCTAGGTTTTTTTATCCTTTCCCCCACTTTTCCACTAGATTCTTTATGCTTCCCTCAATGCTTGGCAGTGAGCCTCAGCATCTGCTTCAAACCACTGCAGACTGGACGCTCGCAGGGGACAACTCTTCTAGGCTCCTGTCTGCAAGCATAGCAGAGTATCATTAATAGTATCAGGGGTTGGCTCTCTTCCAGCCCCTTGGGTTTGTCTTGGGTTGGACTAGGCACTGGTTGGACATTTCCTCAGTGTCTGCTCTGTCTGTTTTATCTTTATCCTGGCATGTCTTATAGGCAGGGTAAGTTTTGGATCAAAGATTTTTTTTGTGTGTGTGTGTGGATTAGTGTTTTCTTCCTTCCATTGTCTAATTAGAGATTGTCCTCTTCAGTCTCCATGATCCCTGCTACTAGGAGTTTAGCTAGATTCCCCCTCATATCCTCCCAGAACTATTCTGGCTTTGGTCTCCAGTTTGTCACTGAGATTCCCTCACCCACAGTCTCTCTTTTCTCTACAGGCCTTCTGTTTTGCTGCCCCTGCTCTCTTCAGGTCTAACCTCTACCCTTATTTTTCTCTGTATTCCCTCTTCTACCTTGTTCCCTCTCTTTAACCACTCCTGCTGTCTATTGTATTTCTCCTTTTAGGTGAGATTTCAGCTTCCTCCCTTGCGTCCTTCTACTTACTTACCTTCTTTGGGTCTGTGAGTTGTAGTAGGTTTATCCCATACTATATGGCAGACATCCACTGATAAGTGAGTATATGGTAGTGTGTCTTTCTGAGTCTGGGTTACATCAGTCAGATTGACCTTTTCTAGTTCCATCCGTTTGCCTGAAATTTTCATTATTTCCCTGTTTGTAATAGCTGAATAGTATTCCATTGTGTAAATGTACCACAGTTGCTTTATCCATTCTTTGGTTGAGGGACATCTAGGTTGTTTCCAGATTCTGGCTATTACGATTAAGTCTGCTATGAACATAGTTGAGAAAATGTCCTTGCGGTATCATGGAATGTCTTTTGTGCATATGCCCAGGACTTGTATAGCTGAGTCTTGAGGTAGCACTATTCCAATTTTTCTGAGAAAGCACAGATTGATTTCCAAAGTGGTTGTACAAGTTTGCACTCCCACTAGCAATGGAGGAGAGAGTTCCCTTTTCTCCATATCCTTGCCAATATGTGCTGTCACCTGAGTTTTTTATCTTAGCTATTCTGACTGGTATAAGTTGGAATCTCAGAATCATTTTGATTTGTATATCTCTGATGACTAAGGGTATTGAAAATTTCTTTATGTGTCTCTCAGCCATTCCAGATTCCTCTGTTGACAATTCTCTTTAGCTTTGTGCTCCATTTTTAATTGGGTTATTTTGTTTGTTGGTATTTAAAAATTTGAGTTCTTTATATATTTTGGACAGTAACTCTTTGTCAGAAGTAGAGTTGGTGAAGATCTTTTTCCTAACCTATAGATTGCAGTTTTGTTTTGTTGACAGGGTCTTTTGCCTTACGGTAGCTTTTAAGTTTTAAGAATTTCCATTTACTAATGGTTGATGTTAGAGCCTGAGCTGTTGATGTTCTGTTGAGGAAGTTGCCTCCTGTGCCAATGATTTCAAGGTTCTTTTCCACTTTTTCTTCTAACAGATTTAGTGTATCTGGTCTTATGTTGATGTCTTCCATCCACTTGGACTTGGCTTTTGTGCATGGTGGAAAATATGGATCTATTTGCATTTTCTACGTATAGCCCTCCAGTTAGGCCAAGATCATTTGTTGAAGATGTTTCTTTTTTCCATCATATGCTTTTGGATCTTTTGTCAAAAATCAAGTGTCATATATATGTGGGTTTATTTCTGGGTCTTTGATTCAATTCCATTGACCAACCAGTCTAGTTCTATACCAGTACCATGTATTTTTTATTGTTATTGCTCTGTAGTATAATTTGAAGTCAGGGATGCAGATCACTCCAGAAGTTCCATTAATATATAGGATTGTGTTAGCTATTTGGGTTTTTGTTTTTGTTTTTCCATATAAAGTTTAGAATTGTTCTTTCAAGGTCCATAATAATGTTTCCGTATTTTGATGGGGATTGACTGACTCTTTAGATTGCTTTTGGTAAGATGGGCAGTTTTACTATGTTAAACCTACTGAACCATGGGCATGAGAGAACTTTGCATCTTCTAATATCTTCTTCAGTTTGTTTTTTCAGAGACTTTAGGTTCCTGTCATATATGTTTTTGACTTGCTTGGTTAGAGTTACATCAAAATACTTTACATTATTTGTGGCTATTGCAAAGATTGTGGTTTTCTTAATTTCTTTCTCAGCCCATTTGTTGTTTGTATAGAGGAGGGCTACTGATGTTTTTGAATTAATCTTGTATGCAGCCACTTTGATGAAGGTTTTTTTTTTTTTTTTTCAGCAGCAAGAGTTCTCTGGTGGAACATTTGGAGTCATTTATGTGTACCAGAGAAGAGACATTCTCTGACTTCTTCCTTTGCATTTGTATCCCCTTGATCTCTTTTAATGGTCTTATTGCTCTAGATAGAAAGTCTAGTGCTATATTGAGAAGATATGGAGTGGGCATCCTTGTCTGGTTTCTGATTTTAGTGCAATTGCTTTGAGTTTCTCTCCACTTAATTTGATGTTGGCTGTTGCCTTGCTGTGTATAGCCTTTATTATGTTTAGGTATGCACCTTGTATCCCTCATCTCTCTAAGACCTTGATTATGAAGAGGTGCTGGATTTTGTCAAAGGCTTTTTTTTTTCATCTTAAGAGATTAATATCATGTGATTTTTCTTTCAATTTGTTACATAGTGGTTTACATTGATGGATTTTCATATGTTGAAGCATTCCAATATTCCTGTGATGAAGTCTACTTGATCATAGTGTATGATATATTTGATGTGTTCTTGGATTTGGTTTGCAAATATTATATTGAGTATTTTTGCATCAATTTTCATGAGTGAAATTCTCTTTCTTGAGCCTTTGTGTAGTTTAGGTATCAGAGTGACTGTGGCCTCATAGAATGAGTTTGGAAATATCTTTTCTGTGTCTATTTTGTGGAATAGTTTGAGGAGAATTAGATTTAGCTCTTTGACTGTCTGGTAGAATTATGTGCTAAAACTATGTGGCACAGGGTTGGTTTTTATTTTTGTTTTGTTTTGTTTTTGCTGTTGTTATTGAGTGACTTTTGATGGCTGCTTCTATTTTCTTAGGGGTTATAGGATAATTTAAACCTGATCTTTATTTATCTTTGGTAGGTGAAATCTATAAAAAAAACCCGTACATTTCCTGTCCAGTTTCTATTTTTGTGGACTATAGCCTTTTGATGTAAAACCTAATGATTTTTTGTATTTTCTCAGTGACTGTTGTTAGGTCTCCCTTTTCATTTATGATTATTATATTATTTGTAAAAGATTTTTTTAAAAAAAATTATCAGTTAAACACAAGGACTCTTATATATGTGGCAGTGCTAATTAATATTCTGTTTCAGAGCTATACCTTCTGTTCCATAATTAAATGTAAAAAACAGCAATGGACATGCTAGTGTAGATAGCAGAAAACCCAAGAGGCCTCAACTCTGTACAAAGACCTATAGGCAACCAAGAAATGTTGAAAAGAAGAGAAATGGTCTTACTCTGGTAATAGCAACAGCAACTGGTTATCTAACATCCAATATGGTGATCTCTGAAAATATATAGACCCAAACATAATATAGGCTGAGCAAGCTGTATCGTGTATATAGGACTGTACATGTACAGGAACATGCATATATGTGTGTAACAGCAATTATGAGGGGAAAATACCATGAATCTGACAGAGAACAAAAATTGCCTGGAAGAGGGAAAGTTAAGGTATAAATGATATTATATGAAAATCTCTAAAGGTAAAAGGATTTTGCTGTATGTTAAGCGTGGTCTTTTGTTGAGTATCTCTCCACCTTACTCCTGAAGCTCTTGTCACACACCACAGAAACTGCTGGTCTTTAATCTTTCTACTTACCATTCTATGAAAGAGAAAACTACTTCCATCATGTATTTGCCTCATTTCATCAGAATGCTTCAGGAATAGCCCTTTATTTGTCTTTCTGACAACTCTCTTTGAAAAAATACATTTCTGTCACTTTAAGCCACTTATGTTCTCTCTTCCTTTCATCAGCATTGCCTTGAGGAATACCACATGACCAAACATACATTCAATGACTTGCTTAAAGGGGTCACTCCTCAAAAGTGTTTAAGCAGATGATTAATACACAACAGATTTTGTCCAGATCAAACTTAGAAATGGAAAATGAACAAGTGGATTTAGAAAAATAGCAGGCTCCTGCTTTTAAAACACTAGTGCAAAAGTTACTCTTATTCTTGTAGCAATAGATTTCAAGAATGCATGGGAACTGTTTCTCCCCAGGAACCCATCTTGAATTTCATAGTCAGTCCTTATTCAGAGGCTGCCGTAGTAGTTAAATTCTACATGTGTGATGTTATCAGTGAGTCTTGAAGGGGAAGGCACTGTCTATTACACAAGTTGTTTCCATAAACTAGCTAGTCAAATTGATGTTATACAGCTTGTTGTCATAGGCACAGAATACAACCTCACCAATTACTAACAATAAAGGATTTTCTAAAAGAGAAACCTCTAGATATATGCATACAAGTAACCTGCTAGAGACAGGAACTACGTTAAGAGTTCCTACACAAACTGTTTGGATGCCTCATTATTCTTAACTTGTTACTGTACATTATATGTTTCTGTATACCTTCTCAGTAAGCTGTGGCTCTGTGACAACAGAGATCTTGTCTCCTTGATGGTTGTTGTGTCTTCACATTCAGTGTAGTAGCTGCAGGAGAAGGGCTATATCTGAATAGTTGTTAAATGCCAGAGAGCATTAGATCACTCTCCTTTGTCTAGTAGGTCTGCTGGACATAACAGTACGAATGAACAAAAAGGTTGAAGAGAGAAAAGAAGGTAGGAGAGGGAGTGCAGAGAGGAATAAAAGTGGAGATCAGATCTGAGGAGTACAGGGTCAGGAGGACAGAAGGCCTGCAGAAAAGAGAAACTGTGGGTAGAGGCATCTCTGGGACGTTATGAAGGGGGCCTCTAGCTGAGACTCCTAGTAGCAGGGGCAATGGAGACTGGAGAGGACATGCTCTAAGTAGACAAGACGCCTAGTGGGGGTAGGAGAACATCAACACACTCACAAAAACTTCTATCCAGAACTTACCTTGCCTTAAAGACCTGCATGGATAAAGATAGAGCAGGTAGAGCAGAGATTAAGGGAATGCCCAACCAATGCTTGGACCAACCCATGAACCACCCCATGGGAGACAGCCAACCCCTGACACTATTAACAATACTTTGCTATTCTTGCAGACAAGAGTTTTCAGTCTTGTCTTCTGAGAGTCTCCACCCAGCAGCAGTTCAAAACACATACAAAAACTCATAGCCAAACATTGGGAGAAGCATAGGAAGTCTAGTGGAAAAGTTGGAGGAAGGATAAAATTGTTCTAGAGGTGACAAGAGCTCCACAAGAAGACCAACAAAGCCAACTAACCAGGGCCCAGAGGGGCCTGTAGAGTCTGAAGCATGATCCAAGGGACCATGCATGGACTGGACCTAGATCTTCTACAAAAATATAGCTGATAGGTAGCTCAGGCTTCATGTAGGTCCACTAGTAAGGGGATAAAGGTCTGTCTCTGACATGGACTCTGTTGCCTGCTTTTTGATAACTTTCCTCTGATGGGACTGTCTTGCCAGGCCACAGGGGAAGATAACAAACTCAGTCCGGATGCAATTTGATGAGCTGGGGTGGGTGGGTAAGGGGCTTCCCTTTTTCTGGGGAATACGGGAGGGAAGATAGGGAAGCGAGGGTGGGACTGGAAGGAGAGGAAGGAAGGCACTAAGACAGGGATATAAAGTGAATAAATAAATTAATAAAGATGGAAAGAAATGAACAAAAAGAAAATGCATATAATGAAAGATATTAGAGGTAATAATTTACAGGTGTTGTGAATGAAAGAATCACTTGTTCCTCATTCTGTCCCCAAAATGTGGAATAAAAATAAATGCCAGCAAATAATTTCAACAGAGTAGGTGACAATAATGAAATGCTGGGGAATATAAGGTAATTATAAAAATAACAGCTGTTCATGGTAGCTTCCAAAATGGGAAAATAGAGTTTTGAGAGCTATATTTATATATGACATGACATAAGAAAGGGCAGTATGTGAGGTATCTTACACAGTTTATGTGTGTGAATGCTATACATTTCCTTGGAAAATTAATGCTCTAAGATGAGCAAATAATTATTCTTAGAAAAGTACATAGTAAACTCTGACTCAAAAAAAAAAATAGCCCTTGAAAGAATGGACCAGAGAAGTTAATGAGTACACATAAACATGAGGGCATTACTTGAGGAACAAAAACTCACCTGTGTGTAGGTACCAGAACCTTAGGCTGTTAGAAAAACAGGAGGGTTGGCCAAGATCAACCATCTCTTGTGCAAACAGATTAAATCTCCTTATCTTGCCTGTGGTTAGGGGACAGAAATATACTGTCAAAGTAGATTCAGATAAAAACTTGTAAAGCTCACTACACAGGCTGCTAGTAGGTGTTTAAAATACAGTTTGTTAATCACACTGACCACAGACATGTGCGTTAACTATGAGGCCATAAGGTTAAATGTCTGCCTAAGAGAAATAAAACATATGAGAAGGAAATGTGTGAAAAAAACCTTTTAGAGAATCATTATCTAGGTTCTTGAAACATATCTGAGGAAATAAAACTGAAAATCTAAGCCTTGTGATTTTGAATGAAACAAATGCAGAGAGGTATGAACTAATGGGGCCATGTCCTTAATCGTAAGTTGGTGGTGGTTTCCTTCATTATATCATTGCCATATTTTTGTCCCCAGGACCCCTGAACTCACCAGAGGTGGACTGTGACAGTCTCTACATTACATCTAAAATCTCCTTAAAAAGCAGTTTAGGTACTAAGAAAAAAATGGAAAACAAATACAAACTTTTAAAAAATTTTTATTTTTTACATATACATTTATATTATTACACATATATACAATAGATTACCTATATCAAAAAGAACCATGATACATCAGGGATTATATAAATGTTACGATCTTAGTGTTTTGGCTATTTGTGTTTGACATCCTTGAAGAAAACAAAACTAATTTTTCCACTCAGGCCTATATTTTTGTTTTGTTTTGTTTTTTGTTTTTGTTTTCCCTTTTTTTTTTTTTTAACTAATTCATTTATATTACATCTCAATAGTCATCCCATCCTTTGTATCCTCCCATTCCATTCTCCCTCCTGCTTTCCCCCTACTCCCTTCCCCTATGACTGTGACTGAGGGGGACCTCCTCCCCCTGTATTTGCTCATAGGGTATCAAGTCTCTTTTTGGTAGCCTGCTATCCTTCCTCTGAGTGACACCAGGCCTATCCCATCAAGAGGACATGGTCAAATATGGGGCACCAGAGTTCATGTGAGGTCAGTCCCCACTCTCCACTCAACTGTGAAGAATGTCCTGTCCATTGGCTAGATCTGGGTCGGGGTTTGATGTTTACTGCATGTATAGTCCCTGGCTGATGCCATAGTTTGAACAGGACCCCTGGGCCCAGATCCGCCCGTCATAATGTTCTTTTTGTAGGTTTCTAGGACCCTCTAGATTCTTCTATTTCTCCATTCTTCCATGCTTCTCTCACCTAAAATCCCAATAGGATGTCCTACCCTCTGTCTTACTTTCCTGATGAGTGAAGACTTTCATGGTACATGCCCCTTGGCCTAGTGTCCAGATATAAATGAGTATATACCATGTGAGTCATTCTGCTTCTGGGTTAACTCACTCATTATGATCATTTCTAGTTCAATCCATTTGTCCACAGATTTCGGGAATTCCTTGTTTTTAATAGCTGAGTAGTATTCCATAGTGTAAATGTACCACCATTTCTTTATCCATTCTTCTACTGAGGGACACTTAGGCTGTTTCCATGTTCTGCATATTATGAATAAGGCTTCTATGAACATGGTTGAGCATATGTTCTTGTTGTGTGCTGGAGCATCTTCTGGGTATATGCCAAGGAGTGGGATAGCTGGGTCTTGAGGAAGCCCTATTCCCAGTTTTCTGAGATAGCACCAGATAGATTTCCAAAGTGGTTGTACTAGTTTGCATTCCCACCAGCAATGAAGGAGTGTTCTTCTCTCTCCACATCCTTGGCAGCATGTGGTGTCACTTGAATTTTTGATCTTAGCCATTCTGATGGGTGTAAGATGGAATCTCAGAGTCATTTTGATTTGCATTTCTCTGATGACTAAAGACGTTTAGCATTTCTTTAAGTGTTTCTCAGCCATTCGACATTCTTCTGTTGAGAATTCTCTGTCTAGTTTTGAGCCCCATTTCTCAATTGAGTGATTTGGTTTGGTGGTGTTTAATTTCTTGAGTTCTTTATATATTATGGATATTAGACCTTTGTCAAATGAAGGGTTGGTGAAGATCTTTTCCCAGTTTACAGGCTGTCGCTTTGTTCTGTTGACAGTGTCTCTTGCCTTGCAGAAGCTTCTCAGTCTCATGAGGTCCCATTTATTAATGGTTGACCTTAAGGCCTGGGCTATTGGTGTTCTGTTCAGGAAGTTGTCTCCTGTGCCAATGTGTTCCAGGCTCTTTCCCACTTTATCTTCTAACCGATTTAGTGTCTCTGGTTTTATATTAGGGCCTTTAATCCAATTGGACTTGAGTTTTGTGCATGGTGACAAATATGGGTCCAATTGCATTTTTCTACATGTAGACATCCAATTGGGTCGTTAGGCCTATATATTTTAAATGACAGTGTTGATTATAATGTGTGGTTATCTCTTTAATGTTAAGCTGAAGGAATATATTCCTTTGGAAACACAAAAGAATAATATATGTTTGATGTCTTCCACAATGATCAATAAAACGTTTCTGTGGAGAACATATTTGGCTAGTGTAGGGATAAAAATATTATCAAGAAAAATACCTACAGTGAGTGCACTAAGTTACTTTATATTATTTAGAGACTCCTGGAATAGAGAACTAAGACAGAAGTTTCTATGAATAAGTTTATTATTTTATGATCATTAAAATATTCCCTGAGATCTCATGAGAATAATGTTTTCTGTCATAGTAAAATTTTAATGAAGAAAGCTACAGTCTACATACATAAATATCTCTTAAGCTGCAGACAGAAACCCCCATTTATTATATGTTATATTCTTCCGTTCTTGACTCTGAAACTCTAGATATCATTCACCTCAGATAATTATATTTCAATGGCAGTATTAGGTTTTGTACTTAATCTAATGAGATGATTTCAAATGACTTTTATTATAAATTAATATGATTAATGCAGATTATTTACTTTTCTGGGGTGATGAAATTACAGTATGATATATTTTAAGGAAATAACAGTATGGTATATATTTTATGGTTGGCACATATGTGTTACTTAATTTCACAAAGAATTTAATATTTTATTCTTTTGTCATTTTTGTCATGGGGATGGTTCATCTCAGATTCCTACTCATCAAATCTCACTGATATAGCATCTAGTTATCAGTAGCTTGCAATCATGAGGTTTCAGTGCTGTTTTTATGTCTAAGCTGATGGCTATTGGTTTCAGAAAAGTTAAAACTACTCAGTGAGAAAAAGAGTTTGCCAACGTTATTTTGTTGTTGTTCTGGTGTGGATTACTGCTTTCTATTCCATTGTCTAATAGTAGACAAAAGAGCAGAGAGATATACTAATGATAGGTAGGGACTGGCAGGCAGACGGACAGACAGGCAGACAGACAGAGAGATAGATGAAAGATGACGACGGACAGGAGTTTATCACATGTCATTATGGAATGTCTTATTACAGAAAGTTCATGGAATCCATTTGTAAGCTGGAGATCACGTCGACTACAAGGCTATCTCAGGACAACTCTAACCCTTTGCTAACCTCCAAGACTGTATGGCTGACAGGGTAACATTCATCTGGAACATAAAGTTATGGGGTTATGAAAGGCACCTCCTCCTAATTCAGAGTCATTCCAAGTCCAAAGGCCAGATGGCATGGGATGTTTATTCCAGCTGCAGATATGAAAGCAAGACATTGACTTGCCCCTGCTTTTTTTTTAATTCCATCTAGGTACCTGCTGCTAGTGTGATGTCTACTAACACTAAAAGCAAATCTTCCATCTCTTAGCCCATCAACTGCTATGATAAGGTTTCTACCTCACATAAACTCTCAGGAAAATTTATACTTTGCCAGTCATGTAGGTAACCCTTAATCCAAACAGCCAACTCTCATTATTATTGTGTTCCTTAAGAGCTCACTTTATTTAAAGTGACTTTTCTGCCATCTTTTCATGTCCTTCTGTATCACTCAATCTTGTTAGAGCCTTTCCTGCTCCAAATCGCTGGTATTATTTAACATGAAGCTTATGTCTTCAAATATTCTAATATTATTAATAAACTAGGGACACCTCAGGAGATAGCAGGTTTATGATAAAGTTTTCATGGTAACAGTAGAAAGTGGTAGCTCGGAACCACCACCCCCAAAACCAAAACAAAGCAATAAAACCACTTTTCGTTTTCTGATCCCCTAGACAAAGACTGAATGAACATCACTCTTAAATTGTCTGTTTTCACCTTTCCACCTGAGTAGGTCAGTAGGTGGGACCATTAACTGCCTGTCTCTCACCAAAAGGAAGCACTGAGAACTCAGTTGTGCACAATCAAAAATAACATACTTGGGGCTATTTGTAAATGTAATTATATAAAAGTTCATGTCTGTACTTGCTCCTACCAACAAGAATAATGTACTATTGGGAGTCTGAGAAAGCCACCATGGCTCAAAAATCACAGTGTGTCCTCAATTCCTCCAATGTATGAGCTTTTGGCTTTCAATTCTATCTTTTTTTTTTTTTTTTTTGCATTTCACTTTCATCTAAATTATAGGTTAAAGGGAATGCTCAAAGCAGGTTTATTATATTTCTGTGTTTCCAACAAGGTTAATGAAGTTCAGTCCTTCAGCTGAATCTGAAAATGAATGAATAAAGGATGATTATTATGGTTGCATTTTAAAACCACTGCACTGAGCCGGGAGAATCGTTATAATATCCATGTCTATAAATAAACCCATGGTAATCATGTGAAAGTCCTCCCTTTTAAAAAATATCAGTGTGTTTTGTGTTTAGCAGCCAGTGTTCAGGGGCAAATTAGTCTCAAATATGAAATGTTGTACAGAACAAGATGGATGTTCCCTAAAATGTATGGAGAATAGCAAATAATTATACTCTGCTTGTTTTATTCAAATCAGCTTTAATAGAGTCTCTGGAGATAACTCACTGATACAACACATATGCTATAGTATATTTTTGCATTATGAAACTGTGATTTAAAAACCTACCACATTTGTGTTTATATAGCTCATGTTTCATAATATCAGTTGGAAGTAAGTTAAGAGTGGCCTATACTCAAGTTTCACTAACTCATTATGGAAATTTGAATAACTAGTTAGATGCAAAATGGTGCTTGTTAAAACTATCCATCCTGTTCAAATTCCATTCTGTTGAGTTTACATAGTATAATTCTAAAGAGAAAAAAAAAATCACAGAGGGAGTACACAATCACATGGTCTTAGGTTGTCAGCTAATGCAGGAGCCTAGATGTCATGATTCTGTCAGAAAGACAACACAGTTTGCACAGCTTCCCCCACCCCCACACCAGTGCAGATCCACTAGCCTTGATGGTCTCCCTGTGGGCCTCCTGAACCCTATGCATCCTTCCATCTTCCATTTTTCCATACCACATTCATCTGGATTCCAGCAGTGAGTCCCATCATCTGCATGCAGTAAACCTAGAACCCCTCTTCAGATCTACCCAATACACATCTCATTCTCCATTTGATTACTTCTCCTTGTGTGAGGGAGTGGTCCTGAGGCACAGAGGGGAAGGGGAAGTAGGCTATCTGGATGAGACCTGATCGGCTGAGGTCATGTGGTGGCAGAGGAGGTCCCCTTTTGTCCGAGGTTTAGGGGAGGAAAATAGGGCGAAAGAGGGTGAGGAAGATACAATTGAGGGGATAACAATTGGAAAGTAGTCTGAGTAAATTATAAGAAAAAAAAAAAAAAAAGAAATGAAAGACAACACAGAAGATGCTTTCTTTCTAATGTGAATTCTTGCTAGTCTAGAATTCAGCAAGACACAGTGCTTTTATCACAAGTGTCTGACACCAATACAAACACACCAGAAGTGGAGTAACAATAATAACTACTTTGAGCAAATTTTGTCAAGATATTTCCCAGATAAATTCATGGGTTTTTTTTCCAGTTATTTGATGTGGGATAGAAATTCAGAAAGCCAAACACAGAGTTATTTCCTTTTTAGTGTGTATGTGCATATCTGTGTGCGTGCATGCACACATACATTTGTACATGTGGACGAGAGAGTGAATGTTGAGGTCACAAGACAACCTGTTGCAGTCACTATTGTCCCTTCTCTACATGAGTCTCAAGCGTTGAACTCAGTTGTCAATCTCAGGGGCAGGTGCATTACCTACCAAGTTATATTCCTGTCTCCTAATTGTTTTTTCTTTTTGGAAACTGTTCTGTTAAATATTTAGTAATATATAATACACTCCAAATGCTACGTAAGGTGTTTAGTCTGATAAAATATTGGTAAATCAGTTTTGCTAATGCAGCATGCCAAATACCTTTACTTTGTGCTGAAAAGTATTGCTATGACATTTTTCTAGAACAACTCTTATGTGGTATAAAATATTTAAAAGAATATGAGAATGTTTGACTCGGTTTCAAAATAATATAAATTAGTAATGTATATGTGTGACAGACCTAACCGTAGATCATTATATGTCAGTCACAAGGATATCATGATAATCTATTTCCTTATATACATACTTTAAATCATCCATAATAAATCAATGAAAAAACAAGGTTTGTGGTAGAGTCTTGATCCAGTCCCCTAATACTTCTTTCCTATAATGCTTGAACTCTGGGAAAGATTTCATAATAATCCAACATTCTAGATCAGGTAAAAAAAAAAAAACAAAAAAAAAAAAAAAAACAACCAGAATCCACTGAAATATTGACAGAGTTATAAATCATAGTGAACACTTGATGATGTTCCTGATTACAGGACATATATTTGAGCAGCTCTGGGCTGTCCTATCATTATAAGGTATGTATGATTTTATTGACTCATAATTACTTGAAATGTCTAAATTAGATAAGGGCATTTACATTGCTACCAAAAGATGCTTCAACTTAGAATCATTATTATGTGCTAAGGAAAATATGGTTTCAATGTTACCATCTTCTGATTTTTTAAGAAAAATCAAGAGAATGAAATGACATCAAATTTTGTGTTTTATAAGTATTTTCAGAGTCAAATATTATTTATAAAATTAGGTAATAATTCAAAATCCTTTCTAAGGTGCTTATATGTATACCCAAAGCCATTTCCTTGCTTCTTGATAGTCAGAGAAATCTATATATAATGTAGAATATCAAAGATATATTTTTAGTCCCAAAATACAACAAAGGCAAAACCTTCTTTTCTATCATCTAATATTGATAGCTAAGACATGAGGTTCTATAACAGTCATATACTATTTAGTATTTGTGATAATTTAGACATATTATTCTCAATTTAACCAGCTATTTTGAGTATGGGGACATAGTTGTACACAAACACAGAGCAATAACAACAACTGCATACACACACACACCTTAATAAATATTAAAGTATTACTTCTATCTCAAGAAATTGTAAATCAAATATATGAAGGTGAAAGGAGAAGAATAAAATATACCAGCATTTCAGCGAACATAAGAAAAATGAATTATGGTGGCCACCTATATATCATTCATGTTCAAAAGAACTTTTTGTAACATGAATATTCAGTTTACAAAGCCGTGATATAAATCAGCTATCATCAGTGAGAGATTTATCTTACTTTCTTGTGTGCTACAATAACTCATTGCTTTATGTGGGGAAACCATAAGAGTAAATTGCTAAATTCATTAAAACTTACTATTACTGTCTAAGAAAATACCAATTGATTGGAAAGTGATAAGCTACCTAATGCTCAATTCTTCCAC
Source organism: Acomys russatus (assembly GCF_903995435.1). Classification (NCBI taxonomy): domain Eukaryota; kingdom Metazoa; phylum Chordata; class Mammalia; order Rodentia; family Muridae; genus Acomys; species Acomys russatus. The sequence goes on along the minus strand of NC_067157.1, from coordinate 19,733,497 downwards.
GATGAACTACTTTATTGTTTGTTAAGAAAAAATAAAGATGAAGTGACACAGATGAAATTATGCTACGGCAGGGTAACCATTTTTATAGTTCAAAGGAAAAGATTTGTAGGGGCTGTGTGAGCTACATACAATAATGTCTTTGACCTTTGATGGTGAAGCTTTGGGGAGGAATATAGTATACAAAGAATCTTAGCAATGATACAGTCCATGCACAAAAGTGTTGCACTTGGGTCTGGTCTAATAGTTGTGCATTTAAGCCTTGTTCTTTCACCTTTTCAATTCATGGAAACTTACTGAAATTTTGATAGTCAGGGAGAGTATAAAATACATAGAGCAGGTTTCCTTGGATATATTTTTAAAAATGAATGAGATAACAACTTCCACTCCCAGTTTAAATACATTTATTTACAGATATGTAACCCTTCCTGATTCTCATCTATGTTTAGGAGCAGGCCTTATGAAACAGCATTCATTTCATAATGGGTAATATCCATGTGTATGCCATTAAACACATCCTTCTAATGCAGACATCAAGATAGACCAACACCTTTGTTGAAGATACTGTCTCTTTTCCTGCGTGTATTACAGGTTTCTTTATCAAAGATAAGAAGCCAATATGTATATGGATTTGTTATAAGTCTTCAATTCAATTTCATTGATCAATATGTCTGTTTTTAATCCATTTATATGTGTTTTTTAAATTACTTATAGCTCTGCAGTAAACTTGAAATCATGAATAATGGGGTATCCACAAGTTCTTTATTATTAAAGATCATTGTAGCTATACTGATTTTGAAGATTAGAATCGTCCTATCAAGTTCTGTGAAGAATTGTGTTGGAAGTTTGGTGGGGACGCACTGACTCTATAGATTATTTTTTGTAGGATGGCCATTTTTACTACATTAGTCCTACTGATTCACGAATGTGGGAGAACTTTCCATTTTTCTGTTATCTTCATCAACTTTTTTTTTTTAAAGGACTTAAAATTTTTTAGTCATACAAGTCTTCCACATGCTTGGTTAGAGTCACCACAATATATTTAATATTACTTGGGGCAATTGTTAAAGGTGTTGTTTCCCTGATTTTTTCTCAATCCATTTGTCAGTTGTAAATAAGACTACAGATTTTTTGAGTTATTCTTCTATCCAGAATCTTTGATGAAAGTGTTTATAAGCTGGAGGAGTTCCCTGACAGAATTTTAAGGGTTATTTACATAAACTATTCATCAATATCAAAGAAAGATACGTTGACTTCTGCCATTTAAATTTTATCCCCTTGCTCTCTTTTAGTTGTCTTATACTCTAGTCAAAACTCCAAGTACTATAACGAAGAGATATGGAGAGACTGGGCAACCTTGTTTTCTTCCTGGTTTTAGTGAAATTGCTTTTATTTCCTCTCCATTTAATTTGATGCTGGCTATTGGCTTACTCTATGTTGCTTTTATTATGGTTAGCCATGTCTCTTGTATCATTAATATTGCCAAGACTTTTACCATGAATACGTGGTGAATTTTTTCAAAAGCCAATTTTGCATCTAATTAGATAATATGGTTTTATTCTTTGTTTATATGCTGGATTAAATTTACTGATTTTACTTCCATCCATTTGTACACAAATTTCGGGATTTCATTTTTTTAAATAGCTGAGTAGTATTCCATAGTGTAAATGTACCAGAGTTTCTTTATGCATTCTTCAACTGAGGGAAATTTAGATTGTTTCCAGGTTCTGGCTATTATGAATAAGGCTGCTATGAATATGCTTGAGCATATGTCCTTGTTGTGTGAGTTAACCCTGAAGACTCTATATACTCTATATACTCACTTCTAACTGGACACTAGCCCAAAAGGCATGTCCCATGAAAATATTCACTTACCAAGAGATTAGCACAGATATGAGGACATCCTAATGAAACTCTAGGTAAGAGAAATATAGGAGATGTGGAAATACAAGGACCCAGATGGTCCTAGAAACGTACAAGAAGAACATCTTGATGGGTGGATCAGGGCCCAGTGGGGTCTGATTAAACTATTGCACTAACCAAGGCCAATAGAAGTAGTAAACATTGAACCCCTACTCTGATGTAGACAAACGACAGGACACTCTCCACAGTTATGTGGAGAACTGGGACTGACTCTGACATGAACTCTAGTGCCCCATATTTGACCCCCTCCCCTTGGTGGGGAGGCCAGGTGGCACTCAAAGAAAGAATAAGCAGGCTAACAAGATGAGACTTGATAGCCTATGACCATATAGTGGGGGAGGAGGTCCCCCTTGGTCATAGACCTAGGGGAGGGGAATATGGTGAAAGCAGGAGGGAGGGAGGAAGGGGAAGATACAAGTGATGGGATAGCAACTGAGTTGTAATATGAATAAATTAATAAAATTTTTAAAAATTTACTGATTTTAATATATTGAACCACCCCAGCATCTTTGGATGAAGCATACTTGATCATGGTGGATAGATTTTTTTTTGATGCATCCTTAGACTAAACTGCACAAATCACAAGTCTGTGTGGAACAAAGACCTCAACATAAAGCCTTATTCACTGAACTTGACAAGAGAGAAGGTGGGTTATAGCTGTGAACACATTGACACAGGAGACTAAGAACAACAATTAATAAATGGAATCTCATTTAATTGAAAACCTTCTTAATAAAAAGGACACCATCAATAGAACAAAGTGGCAGGCTACAGAATGGGAAAATATTTTTGCTAACTCCACATCAGATAAAGAACTAATATAAAAAAATGTAAGAAACTACTTATCACCCTCCCTCAACTAATCCATTAAGAATGTGATACATATGTACATAGAATTCTCAATAAAAAAATCTAAAATGGCTGAGGAACACATATGAAATGTTCAACATCCTTAGCCATCAGGGAAATGCAAAGGAAAGCAATTTTGAGATTCTATCCTACACCTGTTATAATGGTGAAGATCAATGATACAAGTTAAATTTCATTCTTGTGAAGATCGTAGCAAGGGGAACACTCCTTCATTTCCGTGGGGAGTGCAAATTTGTACAGCAACTATGGAAATACAATATGGTGGATCCTCCAAAAGTTGGGAATCAGTCTACCCTAAGACCTAGCTATACTACTCCTAAGCGTATGTCCAAAGGACTCTATTGTACCACAGGGCACTTTCAAACACATTGATGGCTGCTTTACTCAGAGTAGCTAGAAACAGGAGAGAGCCCAGATGTCCCTCAACTAAAAGAATGAGTGAAGAAAATGTGGTATCTTTACATGTTGGAATATTACTCATCTGCTAAAAAACAAAAGCAAGAAAATAAAATCATGAAACTTGCAGGCTAATAGATGGAGCTAGAAAAAAAGTCATTCTATGTGAAGTAACCAGACCCAGAAAGAAAATATGCTATGTATTCACTTATAAATGGATATGAGTCATTAAGTAAATAACATCCAAGCTACAATCAATGGACCTGGAGAAATTAGATAATAAGGAAGATTCTAGGAAGAATGCATGGATCTCCCTGAAAGGGGGAAATAGAACTGAGTAGACATAGGTCGTTGGGAATAGGAATGAAACTATTACTATTATGTGGGGGTGGGGGAAGATGGGGTGCTGGGAGAGTGCAGGGAGAAGAGAAATGGTTGGAAGTGAATAGGGCATTGAGGTGTGGAAACATAGTGCAGTAGAACCTTCCTGAAATATATGAAGATGATCCTAATAGGGACTAGTAATGGTGGATATGGGGTGTCAACTGTCCAACTTTTGTACCCATGAAAGGGTCCCAGGGATGAAACTAAGTTACATGCAATTGAGCAATTGGCCAAGGGGGCCCTATGGAAATTCTGAAATGACTCATGCTGTTGCTAAGGCAAAAGGTTGCTCTCTGTAAACTGATATCTAGCTGCCCCCCGTTGCTGAGAACAATGCCCCCACAACTCACCGAATATGGAGAAGCAGAGTTGGTGCCTATATGAAGCCTTCACCAACACATTCTAGTTTCTCTAGTGAGGGAAAGTACTCTGCAGGTCATCTGAAATAGAAACACAGACACCAACCCAGCCAAAAAACCTTTGGCTTATAATCTGTCCTGCCTGCAAAATATGCTGGGGGCAATGGTGGCACAGAAATTGTGGGAGTAGCCAACTATTGTCTGATTTGACCTAAGACCAACTCTATGAGAAGGAACCCATATCCAATACTGTTTGGATAACCAAGAACAAGAAAATAGCTCAGAGACATAGGGTAAAATCAAATGTTACTATTCTTCAAGAAACAAATCAATAAAACGATTCCTAATTGTATCCCATTATATATACTGATCAGTGCCTTATCCAGTCATCATCAGAGATACTTCTGGCACTCGATGAGAATAGATGCAGAGACCCACAGCCAGATATTATATGGAGACACAGTGTAAATTGGAAATGCCCATCAAATCCCTCCTCTCTGAGCTCAGGAACTCCTGTGGAAGAGGAGGTGGAAAGACTGTAAGACCCAGAGGGTATAGCGATATCAAAAGCTGACAAAGGTCCCTTGAATCAACTAAGCAAGGTATATATCAGCTCATAGAGACTGAAGCAGCAAGCCTGGGAACTATGGGGATCTGTGCAAGCTCCTTTGTGTGTGTGTGTGTGTGTGTGTGTGTGTATGTGTGTCACACACACATCATAGCTTTCAGCTTAGTATTTCTATGGGATTCCTGAGTATGAGCATAAGTGGGTTTCTGGCTCTTTTTCTTGCTCTTGGGACTATTTTTTCTCCTGTTGGGTTGCCATGTCCAACTTCTATATGATAGTTTTCCCTTCATCTTATTGTATTTTATTTTGTGATCTTTGAGTGTTACCTTTTAGAAGGCTATTCTTTTCCAATGAGAGACAATAGATGCAGAGGTGACGTGAGGTGGGGAAGAACTGAGAGGAGTAGATGAAGGGGAAACTGTAAGCAGGATATATTGTATGAGAAGAAAATTTATTTTCAGTAAATGAAAAAATAGGAAAATAAAAGATAGAAAAGAAGGATGAAGATAAGGAAGAGAAAGATGAGCAGGATGAGGAAAAGAAGAAGAAAGAGGAGAAGGAGGAGGAAGAGGAGGAGGAGGAGGAAGAGGAGGAAGGGGAAGAGAAGGAGAAGCAGGAGCAGCAGCAGGAGGAGGAGGAGGAGGAGGAGGAGTCCACAAACCTACTTAGACTGAAATGTGACTTATGAACAACTGTATACATGCTATTATTTCATCACTGGTGTCTATGGACTATGGCTATCTGCATCGCCCAAGATAAAGGATTCAAGGGGACATCCATACAGCTTCTTCCTTGGTTAAATGAATTAAAAGTACTTTATGGATTTATATATAGCAACTGAAATAAAAAAAGTCAATTGCTCTGCTGAGCTATAAAGTCTATCTTATGATAGCCACAAAGTTGTTAGGTGTTAATACAAGAGTAAGAGCTACTGAGGAGAAATCAGCCTCTTAGAACGATGCCTTATTTGTTTGTATCATTTCATAATAATAAACGAAACAACAAATAAAATAAAGACTAACAGTTGAGGTATATTACTGTCATTTCTTTGCTCTGTAATTTTTGTGGGTCAAGCATTGCTCTTGTCTGTATTCAGCCCTTGGGAGAGGTAAGAAGTAGAACTATAAAAACTCTCAATATCAAAAAAAAAAAAAAAAAAAAAAAAAAAAAAAAAAAAAAAAAGAACCTTGACCCATTTAATGACTACAAGTGGACTGTTTGATACCACAGGGGGAGCAAAGTGTCAGTAAGTAGGGTGCATGCTATTAGCTTTGCTATATAGTCAAAGTCTGAGGGCAAAAAAAATCAGTTGAGTAAGTCAAGGAGTCAGGCTCACACTTTTCTCATAAGAAAGCAGAGGCTTTTCTTTATGCATGCAAGTCTTGAAGGAGCACAGTAGCATATTCTATGATTAGCATTGGGGATTGCCCCAGTGAGCTGCTATTCAAATCTCCTTCTTATAAGTTTTCTCCATAAAAAGAGGGACTGTGTGTCTAAGGCGATGTGAGGTACCGTGCACATTTTCGGAGGTTTTCAGGATCTTTAAATACATTTGTGGTTGTCTGTCTGTGTCTTGGGACACAGCATGTTAACTATCTTCACTGTCTTCCATATCCTCAGAAAAGGCCAGATGCCAAACACAGGGCCAAAGATAAAGACTGTGACATGTGGGTCAATTTATTTCATCTTGCATACATTTTGCTTTCCAGTTTTTCATAAAATAATGGTTATATAAATTTTTTTGTCCTATTACTTACAGAGTGTACTGTTATAGAGGTATCTTCTTGAAAATTCAGTCTAAATAGTATACATAATTTACTTTGGTTGGCACTGATGCACACCAATTTGGAAAGATACTAGCCTTATTAATAAGAACTGTGATTTAAAAAACAATGAAAACTGATTCTTCTCTCATATAATACATTCTGAGCAAATTTTGTCCTTCCTCCACTCCTCTAAGTTTTCTCCTACTTACGCTCACCCATGGATCCCCTTCCCCTTTTTGTCTCCTATTAGAAAAAAATCAGGCTTCCATGAGACAACTTGACAAAGCAAAACACAGTAAGACAAGCCAAAGGCCTTCTCACTGAAGCTGAACACAGTAACCTAACAAGAATCCCAAGAGCAGACAAAAGGATCAAATGCTCACTCTGACTATTAAAAGCCCCACAAAAACATCTAACTAATAGCCACAACGTGTGTGCTGAGGACTGGGTGTAGACCCCTGCCAGGTCTATGCTTACTGCTTCCATCTTTTGTGAGCCCATTTGAGCCTTGGTTAGTTGATTCTGTGCGCCATGCTCTCCTTCTGTCTTTGACCCCTCTAACTCCTGAAATCTTTCTACCCTCTCTTCCATGGGATTCCCAGAGCTCCAAAAAGTCATATCCAATGGAGACCTCCAATTTAGACTTTTTTCTCCATAAATTCTGGTTGTGGGTCTTTGCATCCACTCCTATCTGGTGACCATCTGATGATGACTGAACAGGGCACCAATCTATGAATAGGAGTCATTTCATTTTTTTTTAGAGTACTCATGTTTGTTTATACCATAGGTCTCTGGGCTATCTAGTCTCTTGTTCCTGGCCATCCAAGCAACAATGGCATGGGATCCCTCTCATTGAATGGGCCTCAGGTTAAATCAGACATTGGTTGGCTACTCCCACAAGTTTTGCTCCACCATTAGCCCTGCACAACTTGCAGGCAGGACAGAATGTGGGTCAAAGGTTTGGCCCTTAAGTTTTCTACTTTATTGCCACATATTTTCTTTATCTTCATGTGGCTAAGAATCTAATATATATTATATATAATCTAATATGTATAGTTTCTCCAACCATAGTTTCCACATAGTCTCATACTCCTTATCTTACAAATCTGAATTATTGAAGAATCCTGTGAATTTTTAAAAAATAAAATAAAATAATATTATTTGTTGTTGAGAGTCCTGGGCCAGAGAATAGGGGAATAAACAGAGATATAGATGATCTGAAACATATTTGAGAATCAGTTCGTGTTGAGATCATTTTTTATCAAGATAGAACAATGGAAACTGTCTAAATACTGATGAACTTACACACAGATTTTCAACTATACATTGGTAGGCCCAGTGGTATTTACATGCTTTTATATTTATTATCCAGCACCTTGCTGGACATGTATCAAAGATTAAATTGCGTACTTGCTGTAGTTATAATTAATAGATGAATGAATTGTAAGGAAGAAATTCTCAGAATTTTTCCATTTTTAATTATTAATCTAGTGACCAAAATATCCTTATTTCAAACAATAGGTTTTAAAAAATAAATATACTGCAGAACAGTTAATGGGTAGTAAGTAATAAATGCATTACTTCAAAGATATACTTTTCTTATGAGAAAATTTAGTGCCCTCTCTTCACACTTTCTAATAATAAAACTGTACAATCACTAATTATTGTCACTACAGCATAAAGGACCTAGTGTGCTTACTCCAATGTCCTAACTTATGTATCCTTTGGATAGCATATTCTCAAACCATTCTCACCAATCAAAAGCCCTTTTGGGTGAACATATTCCTAAGTATTTTTTAATTGTTAAATGTTTTTTTCCTGTGTATTTTTTGAGATTAGCTTTTATTAGTGAATACAAATGTTATGTATTTTTCACTATTGGGCTGTGCTATTTGCGTAGAAATCATATATAAATCAAAGAACTTAAATTAGATTAATGCTGTTTGACAGATATTTTCTGAGCCAAATATTTCAATAATCTAATACAAATGACTCAACAGTGTATGTTATTACTTTTATTTTTACATTTTATTATTTTTTAATTCATATATAAGTTTATGGAATGTGATGATTTGATTCATGTAGCACTAGGGAATGACCATTCAGAGAGATGTTCACATCCATTACCATATGCTTTTTTGCTCAGTTGAAGTGAAAGCATTTACATTTCTCTCTCTTATTTGTAAAATACATTATGCGTTATTATTACCAATAACAATGATTGTCAGTTCAGTTTGTTGTGCCTCATATGCACACCCTTTCTTAGAACAGTGATATCATAATCACTGTTCACCTTCTTCGTCCAAATTCTCTTCAGTTTTTGGCAGCAATGATACATTCCTCAACTTCTGCAAGATCAACTTTATTAGATTCCTCTTTTGAGTGAGATTACATATTCATCTTGCCTTACCTTGCTTAGCATATTGTCATCCAAGCCCATCTATTTTATTATATTTCATTCCCTCAAGCTAACAAATTTATTCATTCTAAGGGTTTTGAAATATGGTCTTTAGAATTTTCTAAGTACATAATCACAACAGAATTTGAAAGCAATTATCATTTAATTTCTAATTTGGAAGACTATTATTATTGCTTTTGCTGCCTATTTTATGTGTCTAGCACTTCTATGAGCTGTCTAGAACAGAAACGACTCAAGGGAGCACACATGCCTTGTTTCAGATCATAGTGCTCCTACAGTGTTTGTCTTGCAATGTGCTGCTGTTATGTACCATGCCTATTGATTTGCATATACTGACCCATCCTTAAATACCTCAGATGAATACCACTTAAACATGGATGGTGACCTTCTTAATGTGCTGTGTAATATCATCAGTTGCTATTTTGTGGAGGCTTTCTGAATATGTTTTAGTTCAGCAGAGATGCTGGCCCAAAATGTTCTTCTCTTGCCCATGTCTTTCTTGCTTTTGGAACAAGAATAGTATGGCATACAATTGATTTGGAAGTATTTTTTATGTTAGAGATGTATTTTCGTATACAGAGTGCAGATGTGGAGATCTTGATGTTTTTGTACCCAAGAACAAAGACAAGAAACAAACACACAATGATAGAAGTAGAGATAATTTTTCAATAAAGAGAAGGGAAAGTCATTTTTCTTTTTCTCTTTTTAATTTTCTTTATTCAGATTACAACTCAATTGTGCTCCCATCACTTGTATCCTCCTGTTCCTCCTACCCTCCCACCCCTATCCTATGATCTTCCCTTAGGTCCATGTCCAAGGGGGACCTCCTCCCCCACTTTATGGACAAAGGCTAACAAGTCTCATCTTGGCAGTCCACCTATTCTTTCTTTGAGTGCCACCAGGCCTCCCCACAAAGGGGAGGTCATCAAATATGGGGCACCAGAGTTCACGTAAGAGTTAGTCCCTGCTCTCTGCATAACTGTGGAGGATGTCCTATCCATTGGCTAGATCAGAGGAGGGGTTCGATGTTTACTACTTCTAGTTTCCTTGGTTAGTGCAATAGTTTGAGCAGAAACCCCTGGGCCCTGATATATCCATTACAATGTTTTTCTTGTAGGTTTCTGAGATCCTCTGGATCCTTCTATTTGCCCATCTCCTATGTTTCTCTTACCTAGCATCCCAGTAGGATGTCCTCAAATCTGTCCCAATCTCCTGGTAAATGAAGACATTCATGGGACATAGCTTTTGGGCTAGTGTCCAGGAAAGTCATTTTCAAAAGGAAAAGTGGTCCAGATTTCTGGGTCATTTAGAGGGCTTTAAGTCTCCTGTCACCAGAGTTCTGATCACTCATATACCATTTACACAGTATTGACCTTACATGACATACAGAGATCACGGAATTACCCTCTTACATGTTTTTAGTTGTTGTTGTTACATGTAACTCAGGTGGTTAATATTATGTCTTTCTGCCACCTGACTTCTACAATGCTGATCACAATCCCTGTGTCTCTACTTTCCTGCCACACTTTTAAAAAAAAATTTTTTTTATTAATTTATTCTTGTTACATCTCAATGGTTATCCCATCCCTTGTATCCTCCCGTTCTTCCCTCCCTCCCATTTTCCCCTTATTCCTCTCCCTATGACTGTTCCTGAGGGGGATAACCTCCCCCTGTATATGCTCATAGGGTATCAAGTCTCTTCTTGGTAACCTCCTGTCCTTCCTCTGAGTGCCACCAGGTCTCCCCCTCCAGGGGACATGGTCAAATGTGAGGCACCATAGTACATGAGAAAGTCATATCCCACTCTCCACTCAATTGTGTAGAATGTTCTGACCATTGGCTAGATCTGGGTAGGGGTTTAAAGATTACCGCCTGTATTGTCCTTGGCTGGTGCCTTAGTTTGAGTGGGACCACTTTCTTTTTATTTTTTTCCATGCTGGCCTTCCACAAGTTGGGAAGGCTAAGCTGATGAATTCCTCAAGCTCCTCCTCCCTCCTTTCAAGTCTGTGTACATTCTTAACCAGCTTCTTTAAACTGAGGAAAGGAGATGGAGATGGCATTCTATGACCTTTCACGTTCTAGCCATTATGTCTCATGAGAAATATTTGTGATCATTTCAAGGATTATAAAGAAAAATATATTACTTTTTATAGTAACTCATTTCTTGTCTTTGCATTAATTATTGGGTTGACCCTATCAGTTTCATTTTTCTTTATATTTTATGTACAAATGTCAGAAATGAAAAATATACAGGTGCACTGACTGAATAAATTAGTTTCTGGGAGAACCATGAATTTCAGGCCTGCCACTTCCTATTATGTAGGTGATTCTGCGTTATGGGGGTATGTGAGCAGATTACTGTTTTTGGGATTAACATTCACCACTTAAGAACAGACTAGGGAAGCTTTTCCACTCAACTGACCCGCCCTTCTGAAAGCGATTAGAAGTTACACGTAATCCTGTGTGATTTATCCACCTTCCAATTTTCAAGCAGTTTTCCAATCACTCTCAGTGCTTGAGCGATTTAATTAGAGTATTAAAAAAATTACAATTCTAATGCCAGGAAATATTCCTTGGTATAAACAGTATGGACCAAGTTAGAAAAGTTATTACAAATGTGAATGGTAATAAATGCTGTCTGCCTGTATGTTTTATTTTTTGACTTTTTTTTACTCCTTAATTTGAATGAGTTTAGATTTACTTAATTCAAAGGCTTGCAGTGAGGAGTGGATAATAATCTATGTAAGTCAGTATAATTAAATGATGTGTTGTATGATGCATCATAGGCACACAGGGTGGTGGTTACTGCCTATAGTTTTTAAATCTTCAAACTTACCACCTCTTTCTGGATATACACTTTTTGAAATTAAATTTATCCATAATTTTCAGTCTTCTTATGAGGAAAAATACATATAGAATTAAAATATACCATCCATAGTTTTTAGCAGAATTTAGTGACACAGTAGATGTTAAAGATTTAGTTTTATATTTCATAGTGAATTGGAACATGGGGAGATGATCACGACAGAGTAGAAAAGTGTGACCTTTGAAAAGGCTCAGTCCTTGGCTGAGTTCAGAAAAGTTGACTTGGAATATGCTGTACACTGATGAAGTTGCTTTGCTGCCCACCCTAGACTTTTCATGCTGATGACATGACTTGTGATGAGCTCTTATTTCTCTCTGGATAGCTTGAATTTGTTTGTGGTGCCTATGTGATACCTCTTAATGCGATAGACCTTTGAATTCTGTGTCTCAGATAAACTTCTTGCAGAGAAATAGTATACATTGAAATGGGGGGGGGGACCCAAAACATTGTCTTTCTATTTTGAGGCAAGCACAGAAAGCTTTCTTAGTGCTTCATACACATGTCTCTGCAAGCTACCCTTCTACATGGACATCTCTGTTATAAATGCTTTCTCTCCTTTAAATCTATAGTTTTGTATAAAACTACTTCTGAATGCCACAAATCCTTCTGAAAATCCTCTACACAGGTTATGTTGGGTCCTACAGTCTGTGTAATAGCAATGCTAGAACTTACTAAAATAATTTCTATACATTAAAACATGATAACAATGTTACTTATGAAAGGCTAAGAGTTAAGGATGCCAAAGGCCCAATGTTTGAGTTAACTTTTAATTTTTTTTGCTTCTGTGTGTGTGTGTGTGTGTGTGTGTGTGTGTGTGTGTGTGTGTGTGTCTGTCTGTCTGTCTGTCTGTCTGTCTGTCTGTATAGGAGTATGTGCACTTGAGTATAGGTCTAAGGAGGCCAGGTCTAGATATAGCAGATTCTGAGGCACTCTCAGTGGCTTGGGCCCTCTAGAAAGGTTCCGTGTGCTCCTCACTGATGAGCCTTTTCTCTAATCCTGATAACAACAATTTAAATATGGGGAAAATCATGCATTAAAATGATATTACTCATCTGCCTAGCCCTGCCCAAGTGAAAGTATCTACCATGTAGGAGATATGACTATACATGATTTGTGTTATAAGTCTTGAGGATTGTGAAAAATATTAACATAAAACCAAATTATGAAGTAAAGGCAATACCAATGGAACCTTTAACAAGATAAAATGTAAAGTTTCACCATCCGTTTTTATAAAATTCATATTTGCATCAAACAAGACACAAAGTTTATAAACATCAATAATATGTATTGAGTTAGAGAGCTTGAAATTATTATGTAAAGAATTGAATTGTACTGTTATGTCTGCAAGGTAACAAGTTCTCTTTTTGTAGATTAAATCTGGCACAGATCATCAGAGCATTGATAATTTGCCTAAAACCAATTTGTCCCATTCCACTGATTTTTATAGAAAAAAAGAAAAGCTCTTGTTTTACAATAAACAGACCTATTAGAATGTGTGGATAGACACCTTATTTTAGAAAACATTTAATGCTATCGTGAAGTTAGTCTTTCAGTAGTAATATTCCTTTTGCCTTAGGCTCTTTTCCAAGTGTTTAATTGAATGACAATACATTCTCTACAGAAAATCCCATTTTCCAAAAAAAGAGAGAAAATATTCATATTAAAATAATAAATTTTTAATATTCTTGTTTCATTATTAATTTCATCTTTTATGAATCAGTTTAGAATTCTCTATAGTGCTCACAAAGTAAATGCTGAATATTGGCTACAACTCCTAAGCAGTTTTTGTAAATAATATTGTTCTAGAATTCACCAAATTACCTTTAATAATTTTAGCTTCCTACCATTATTACTTTTAGGGAACCTTAATTTAACATAAGTGGACCTTCGAGCTACACCTGTATGAACCTTCCTGATTTGAGCTTCATAAGGCCAAATAATTTGGGATTAATATGTCAAGAATTACACTGGCTTAGAAGCAGAACGAAACACGATGCAGAATGTGACATTGTTTTCCCTAAGCAGTCATGAGACTTCCAGTGTCATCCTTCAGGCAGATGACATTGCTCAGCTGGATTATCAGTCACTGGATTCCTGCTGGTCTGTAGACTTGTCATAGAAAGGAGGCTGAATAAAGTCTAAAGGGTGAAAAGAGGAGAGGGTAAAAGATTTAGAGTGCTTGACAAGGCTTCTTCAGGATGCATGGATTCGGGCAGGGTGAGAGTCAAGCATTTTCCTGGGACTTGAGGAGAAAGACCATGTCCTTGACAATTGTTACACGATATTCCCCTTGACAATTGTTCCAAGAGAGCCTTAGATCATGCTGTGATGACTAATTCTTTATCATGTCTAAAATTACTCTTTAATTCCAAACATTAAAAAGATATTGTTGAATCATATGTATATTAATACATGTTAACTAATAGAATCTTTGTCATCATTATGAACTTGAGAGATTTCAAAATTACAGCTTAAAAGTAATTTTTGGAGATGTCACCACATCTACTCTTGGAAGGTGATTACATTTTAAATTTGGAAGCTTTCATGTTAAGATCTCTGCATGGATAATGTTTCTTAATAAAGAAAAGATATAAATAGCATGTAAATGTTAGGAAAGACGTTAGAGAGCATCTAGCACTTACCATTTATTTCTTATTTGGCAGAAATGAGAGAGAGATGGGAGAAGGGGGAGAACACAGGGATTGACTGAATTTCACAGTGTTAGTGTAGTAATTGACAGTCATCTGTTTTCCTTTGACAACAAAATAGGGTATGACTGCTATTCCCATTAGACCACTTCTTAAATATATTTTAGATAAAAAGAATAAAATGGTGAAATTGATATATTATTGCAAGAGACATTTGTTTAAATCCAGTGCTTTTGCTCACTGATTTTCAAAGATAAATCATATAACCAAGATTGGCAACACTAGCACACATGGAAATAACGCCCATCCTCATTATAGTTATTATTATGATTACTGTAACTCGGGCTATTTCCAACTTTGTCAATAACAGAGGCTACAATGGCAAGCCTGGATGGTTTTGAGAAATTAATACTTGTATCTCATTGAAAGCTCTCCCTCTTCATCCTTTCTTTTTCTGGTCTTCTTTCCTCCTGTACCCCAACTCATTCTTTCTCCCCTGCTTCCATCACTCCTTTTGCTCATGTCTTTCCACTTGTTTCCCTAATCCTGCCTTTGTTCTCCATTACTTCTTTTCCACATCCCTGGATTCTTCTCTTACTCTCCTCTTCTTCCTCATCTGTATTTATATAGTATAGTCGACAGATAAAAACTATGTACACTCAAGGAGAAAACTTTCATGTTTGGGTATGTGTGTGCCTCATAAGATGATTTTGTAGTCAAGCTAGTAAACATACCCACTCTTCCATTTGCCCATGTGAGCATGTCCTAAGAATAGTTAAGATCAACTAATTTTTAAAAATGCAAATATATACTACATTATTACTAGTGTCACTATATCATGTTATAGAACCTTAGAAACTATACATCTTTTAACCAAAATTTGGTGTACTTTGACCAACACCCTGACTTATATATGTTTCTTTTATTTGATAAAGGTGCCAAGACAAAGAAAACCTAGGAAGGAAAGAGGTTATTTGCCTTAAACATCCCAATCACAAATTATCATTGAAGGAAACCAAGGCAGGAACTTGAAACCAGCAGAGACCACTGAAGAATATTGGTTTGCTCTCCCTTGCTTGCTCAGCTTCCCCCAGGAACTACTTATCCAAGGGGGGATGGCACTACCTTCAGTGAGACAGGCTCACCCACATCAATCATTAGTTAAGATAATGTTCTATGGAATTGCCTACAGCCATCAAACAGGGGCAGTTTCTTGGTTGATGTTTTTCTTCCCAGATAACTTCATTAGTGTCAACTCAAGAAAAAGTTGAACAAGACTCAATCCACTTCTTTCTACTGCTAAGTGGTAGCCTCTCTCGTCTCTGTTTTGACATTTAAAATTCCACATGGATATGAAATCATAATTTTCTTCCTGTATCTGGCCTGTTTCATTTAATACAACATTCCAAGTTTGCACATGTCACAAATTACTTAATATCTCTCTCCTAAATATGAACATTGCTTTATTGTGTGTGTGTATGTATGTGTGTATGTGTGTGTGTGTATGTGTGTGTGTGTTTGTGTGTGTGTTTCTGTGTGTCCATACCCACTCATTCACTTGCAGGCAAATAACTTAATCTTAAGTGTTGAATTTTCTCATACATAATTATACCTGTTAATATGTTTATATAATTTTATCTTTTGTTTTTGTTAGTGTGGAATATCAAACATTAATATGTATAGGACGAGCTATCTTTGCACCTCAGAGATAAATTTCTCTTGTTTGTGATATGTGTTAAATCTAAATGAATTTGATTTGTCAGCACTTTGCATCTGTGCTCATCAGTGACTTTGTACTTGGCTTTCTTTTGCTGGAGTGACTTGAGGTGCTCTAAGAATAAAGAT
This sequence comes from Acomys russatus, assembly GCF_903995435.1. Taxonomy (NCBI): domain Eukaryota; kingdom Metazoa; phylum Chordata; class Mammalia; order Rodentia; family Muridae; genus Acomys; species Acomys russatus. Next base: position 19,717,456 of record NC_067157.1, on the reverse strand, counting down.
AATCTTCATTTGATGAACTAAGTCTGGAGGCTTAGTGTGGTGGCACCCACAGAAACCCCCACATTCAGAAGACTGAAGGAAAATAATCCTTGGGTCAAGGCAGCCTGGGTTACACATTAAGGTCCTATCCATAGCAATAATAATGTTCTTTCGTCAATGTCTTGGAATTTTGGTAAAGCATTAGCCTCAGTTCTTAATAAATTATTGCATGAAGTCAGCAGTAAAACTTAGGTATCTATTCTGGTTAATTTGATAACTTGTAGGAAAACTTCTCAGAACAAATTAAGCTTGGCATAGTTGACTTCCACTGATCCTAAAGCTATGCATACTAGGACATTTGAAATCTGTGGGAGACTACCTTCCTTTGCCTGAAAAGCTAACAGCCCCACTAGAATGCTGCTTAACTGTATTAACTTATACCCTGTCTTGTCCTGAGGCTATAAAACCTTGTAGTGCTTTCCAGGGTGGATCATATAACTCAGTGTAGCTTGAATGTGTGCTCCTCATCCTTGATCACTCATGTTTGAATCAGAAACAAAACAAAACAAAATAAAAACAACAACAAAACCTGTCTCTTACTTCTTTTGAACAATACTGTTTTGTGTTACTGATTCCATGTAGTATTTGCAAGTAAGCTCTACGAATTATTTTCGGGCCAAATATTAAATTGCTTTGGTGAGACTTTTTGACACTAAGAAAGAATAAAGAAGATAAATACTTCATATATCTGCATTTCTTATTAACTACAGGGAATGCAGTCCATGTAAATCTGCTAAAAAATTCATAAACAAAAATCAAAATTGCATTACTTGAATACATGGAAGTTTTGAAATTGATTTTTAACATCAATAAAATCTAAACATATTATGATTATGATATGAACATAGCAAAAATCTATAAGTAAAACAAAAAGCCATAAATATTTATCATTCTAGAAACTTTCATTAGAATCAAAGACATATATCATATTTCATTATATCATATTTCATGATTTGGTTATTTCATTTTTGGTTGTGCGCCTAGCCTTTAACAGCAGATCCATCTCTCCAGCCCTATAGTTATTACATAACTTCATCTCTTTCTTATTATTTTGCTTGTATACTATGTTTGCTTCCATTGTCTTTATGAAGTACAAGTGGCATAGATAATAGAAAAACAATAACACAAAATAAGTAAATATTATATTGACAAAGGGATGGCTTAAAGAACATATTTATACTAAGGTGATAAAATTTTATCGACCTTTATTAGCTACCTGGTTGTTTGCTGCTGGTCTAGGAATAACATCAGATTAAAAACTAAGTTTTGAAAATACAAACAACTTTTTAAAAAAGAATTTTCAAGTGGAAAGTCATGATTTATACATAAATGTTAGAATGATGCCTCCATTATTGTTACATCAATGGGTCAGAGCAGACATAGCTAGCACTAACTGCAATATTTCTGTGAAGCCTTGTATTTTGCTCTTATGTTGGTCAACCGACTTAAAGTATGCTTAATGTTGAGTGTTGTGGTGTCCATCTTTAATCCCAGCGCTCAAAAGGCTGAGGGAAGAGGATGGCAAGTCCGAGGTCAGTATGGGCCCCTTATGACACCTACCTCCACCACCAGCCACATACGTGTGATTGATGTTTATCTGTTATATGTGTGCATTGTGGGGCTGAAGGGGAACTCGATGTCTGATTGACAGAACTGTTTGCAAAGCAATAGGAAACGTGGCTTTATTGGAGAAGCTGTATCATCACCAATGGTGGGCTTTGAAGTTTCTGAAAATCATTCTCATTTTCTTTCTTTCTCTGCCTTGTGTTGTAATCAAGATATGAGCTCTCAGACATCTCCTGTGCCTTCCTTGCCAACCTGTGGACATGCTTCCTGATGTGAGATCACTGACTCTGTCCCTCTAAAACCAAATCTCCCAATAATCTATTTCTTCTACACAGTTCTTTCATTAGTGTATCTAATTATAGCAATAAAAAAGTAACTAAGTCTCTTCTTGGCAATGAGCATATACAAGGGGAGGTAATCCCCCTCAGGAACAGTCATAGGGGAGGGGAATAATGGGAAAATGGGAGGGAGGGAAGAATGGGAGGATACAAGGGATGGGATAACCATTGAGATGTAACAATAAATTAATAATAAAAAAAAAGTAACTAAGACATAAACTTTTGTGATATTCATTGGAAATATTTAGCTTTATTTGAAATGTGAGGCACATATACTCTGGTTTCTCTTCAAATCATATAAATCATTTGCCTTTTTAAAACAGTGAGACACATACTTATTCCACAAAGAAGCATAAAATAAATACTCATTTATTTTGTGGACAATAATTCAGATATTGGTTTGTTAGTATTGATATATAATTAGAAATAAGTGAACACTGAGTTATTTAATTACATCATAGAAAATATTGATGTAGGATTTTAAATACTAGTTTGAAGGCATGTTTTTTTTAAAAACGAAATGTTTATATAATATACAATCTCCTACTTTGCAAGGGTAGCTCTCAGCTGACTATTTAATTTACTAGCAAACTAGTTTCATTTTACCTTGTGTAAAACATAAATGTAAATATGCATATATTTATGTATGTATGTAATCACTATAAGTTTCACAATGTTTTAGGTAGCTGTTTAAGATAACAATGACTTTTTAACTTTATTAAAAATAAATAATTATTAGTGGGATGTGTGTGTATCTGAAGTATGTACTGTGTCTAATGTCGATGCACACATGAACCAACTGCACACAAAGAACCAGCTGCACAACTGTTACATGTGTGCCGAGGGCCTAGATCCATCCCATGCATACTCTCCAGTTGCCAGTTGCATCTCTATGGGCTCCTATGGGCCCAGGTTAGTTTATTCTGTAGGTTTGCCTGTGGTGTCCTTGACTTCTCTGGCTCCTTTCATTCTTCCTCTCCCTCTTCTATGGACTCCCTAAGCTCCACTTGTTGTTTGGCTGTGGGTCTTTGCATTAGTTTTGATCAATAAACCAAATAACCCAATTCAAAATTGGGGTACAGATCTAGACAGAATTTTCAACAGAGGAATCTTCAGTGGCTGAGTTAAGAACTCTTAAAGTGTTTTTCACAGTCGTAGGCCTGGTCTTCTATGAATAAGTGTCTCATTGAATGGTGGTTTGTGATGTTTGTTCTGGAAACTGAATTCCAATTGCAAGACGAGCAATCATGCAACAATTTAGCCTTGTCTCTACTCCTACAGTATATTCAAACAAAAAAATTACAAACCCTCAGATTAAAAGTAAATTGTGTGTGTTGGGGCTATAGCTTGTTTGGCAGAATATCTGCCTAGCATACATGTATGATCATTGGTTCAATCTTCAGCAACACATAAACCAAGTGTTGTGAACAAATATATTCCTGGCACTCAAGAGTCAGAACTGAAACAAAAGTTAAAGGTCAAACTCAGGTACAGGGCCATTTCAGGACCAACCTGGGCATTGTGAAACTCCATCTAAAACAAAATAAAAGAACTAAAAACTTACTGTTAGCCTGGCATAGTGGTGCATGCCTTTAATCCCATCACTTGGGAGGCAGAGGCAGGTGGATCACTATGAGTTTGGAGCCAGCCTGGTCTACAAAGCAAGTCCAAGACAGCCAAGGCTATTACACAGAGATACTCTGTCTCAAAAACAAAAACAAAAACAAAAACAAAAACAGAACCACTAACTGTTAACTCATTTGTGAAACGGCAACGTTAATTTCATTTAACTTTAAGCACATAATTTTATACCTATTGTAATTAGAAATTAACACATGGTCTTTATGTTCACAAGCATCTTAGATCCAAACTACAGGTGACGTTATCACATTTAACCTATTCATTTTGAGATGATGTTGGTGTCTTCCTGAAATTTATGAGAGATGAATAAAGTCACTCATATTGGTTGTAGGAATGGGCTTTATTCAGGGTGCCATTTCAAATGTGAATCTACTTGACACAAGCAGTGGGAGCTGGAGCATCTATTGTCATTTTGATCATGTGATTTCCAACCATGTGGTGTGTTTTTTCCATTAAGCAGTATTCACTGAGCAAGGCCCAAGTTGGGTCTTCTGATGATTTGGTTAACTCCAATATAGTTCAGTGGTTCTCGGTCATTAGACTCATTCCCTCATCAATTTCTCACAGGAGTTATCATAACAGCCAGATTCACAATGAAAAAAAAATGCCAGCTGCAACCGAAAAAATTTTTATATGGAAGTAAAATAAAATGGATTCCTATACTATGCCGATACTACTTAGAATTTTGTAAGATAATTGAATGCTATCTGAGCATTTTCTGGATTATGAGCAAAGCCAGAGATCTTAAATTATGTTTCATGTTAGTCATATTACTTATGATTCTCACTCTTAAGACATTTACTATAGAGGCATAAAGCTGTTATTATCATAAAGATATGACTTCATTGTCATGTGATCTCTCCAACAACCTGATACTAGTAATATTCTCTGGTGACTACTTTTGAATGGAGAAATAGTTCATTTTATACATACATTATTCTTGAAAGTAAAAATTCATGTTTTGCATCTCACGTATATATTTCTTACACTTTCTAACAATTTCTTTTGTTTTTTTTATATGGCTTCATGAAGAATACATATTAGAAATAAATATTAGCTTCAGTTTGTTGTTACAAAACAATTTATCAGTCAAATATTCTGTTTATGTTATTTACCTAAAAAACAAAATTTCCCTGTAGATTTTATAAACAATTCTAAAGCCTAGAACATTTTTTCAGCAACATTCTGACTCTAATATAGCTCTTGGGGGACAAAATATTTACATAAATGTCTACATATATCCATCATGCATTCATCATAGGTTCGCCTTTTCTGTAGTTTTTACTTTTCTACTTCAAATTATTTTTAAGAAATGTGCACAATATGTAGTTATGAAAGGGAATAAAATGGCTCAGTAAAATGTGACTCTCTGAGTGATGGTAAATATTAGCCAACAATGGCAGTAGAGAGTGAGAAATGGCCCCAACTGTAGCAAATGAATGGAGAAAGGTTTTGCATCTTAGAAATGAAATCACATATTAACTATGACTCAGAGAAAACCCTCCTGGGACCATAAAGACTTAATCCTGAAAAAGTTCAAGATAGCTATTTTCAATCTCTCCCTACATATTTACTGAAAAGTGCTAGTTATTTACATGAATGAGACTAGTTTTCCTTTTTGGGTATATATTAACAACATAAGAACTTCCTTAAAGGAGTAAGATGGGAAATGATCATGGAAGGAAAAGCAGTCTCAAAGGAACATAGAGGTTAAACATATAAACAGTAATGACTGAAGTTTAAATAGAAGGTTACAAAGAACCTAGGTCATAAGAAGGAGAAACTAGTTGGCTTGGCTTCTGCACATACATTTCAAGATCTTCATCAACTACGATTTGTCTAAACGTGAATTTTCCTTACTTAATTAATGCTCAGGCTGGATAAAGTTTTCCACATCAATATTTAACCTTTTCTACAATTCTTTAAAAATTAAAAAGCTTGGCCCAGGCAAACGGCTCAAGGTTTTCAAATTAAGTTTGATTTAAGGTGCAGCTACACCTGTCTGGTCTTTTAAAATTCCATGAACATGCTTGGTTTGTAAGATGGGTATGAATTATTACCCTGTCTCCTGTTCTTTTTTCCATCAAAGCGTCTTCTTCATTTGTTTCTCTTCTATACTAAGAAGCAAAGTTATTTGTTTCCATTTATGAAAAACATAACCCGATAAAATACAGTGATTATATTAAGTTATTCTTCATGTCCCCATAATGGTGCAGCTGACAGTTTAATAGGTACTATGTCTATACATCTTTATTAACTTTATGTCCAAAATTAAATCCAAACTAAGAAAAATAATCCAGATGTTGTAGCAGGCATTTTTCATTTTCCAAAAGTCTTAAAAAAATATCATAGAGCAGACACTGAACTTACAAGAAGAATTTAAGGAAACTAACATTGTGTCAAACTGCTTTGATGCAGGCACATTTAGTGACTCTGGATGTTCAGCCCTTGCCTTTTAACCTCTGCTCTCAGAAACAAGCTCTGAAAATGACACTGCAACCTTACACGAATTTTTTTTTTTTCAGAATTATGCTGTAACTTTACAGGCGATATTGGAAGCCACATTGTGAATGATGTAACTCTTGCTCTTTTCTCTTGGAGGCTGAGACAATCGTTGTCAGAGCTCAGAATCTGGCAATGATCTCCCTACTCTACCTTAGGATGAACTAGAAGTGCTCCCTGTGTGTTTCTAGAATTATTTCTATTTCCACTGTTCAGGTTTGGGGGTGGAGAATCACAAGTGAAGAAGGCAATGGAAGTAAAGGCTTCCTAAAGGAAGTATGCAGTTGGCTGGGGGGCAGTGGGCTTTGAGATCTAGCCTGGCCCCACTTCCTCCTCCTCCTCCTCATGTTCTTTCTTCTTCTTCTTCTTCTTCTTCTTCTTCTTCTTCTTCTTCTTCTTCTTCTTCTTCTTCTTCTTCTTCTCCCCCCTCTCTCTCTCTCTCTCTCTGTCTCTCTCTCTCTCTCTCTCTGTCTCTCTCTGTCTCTCTCTCTGTCTCTCTCTCTGTCTCTGTCTCTCTGTCTCTGTCTCTGTCTCTGTCTCTCTCTCTCTCTCTCTCTCTCTCTCCCTCCCTCCTCCTCTCTCTCCCTTTCTGCTTTTCTGCTTCCTCTGCGAGGAGAAAATGTGCTTAGCCAGGTTCCTTCTCTTATGCCATGATTGTTCACCTGTTATCATGTCTTACTTGCTGTCACGTCTTTATCACAGAAAAGGAAACATAATTAAACAGTGTGTTAGCTATGTTATGTTCATGTAACTTAAATTGTTACAGTTACTTAAATTAAGTAACTATAGTATAAGATATTTGGACATTGTTATTCTTTTAAAAATTAATATTTCTCAGAAATTATAAAAGATTGACTTCTTTATGGTTCTATAAATATTTATAGCATTTATAAATATGTTTATTTAATCTTATATGTTCAATCTTAATGCATGTTTAGTGAGTTAATTATTCACAATTGTTTATATACTTATTTGTAGACTTTATAAAATTTACCTGAAACAATAATTTTTAAAGAATTATCCCCAATGCTCTATCACAAAAACTCTTATCTTGTGAGTTGACAAGACATATTTTGAGTAGAATTTTTCATCTTGTCAAAGATGATCATTCAGGTTATTGGACACCTCAGGCTTTCATCAAGATTCAATCGTAAGATTGTTAAAACTTTTGGTAGAAGAAGCATTCTTATATATGTTGTATTCCTAGAACAGGACAGAATAAAGCTGGTTCAGAATAAATGCTATGCGATGAACTAAGCAAGAAAAACTAGGCTCCAGTTTATTCTTTTATTCAATCATAGCAATAGGTATCCCATAATAATGTGGCAACTTAAGAAAAGATAAAAGAAAATGTGTCTATCATTTTAAAATGGAATTAAGCATTCAGTAATAAAAGTAACTACCACTCAGCCGGTCACAGGTGAGTCTTCCAGAAGGAATAATTAATTCATAGAAAGCTTACGGATATTTTGAAAGAACATGCCATTAAGATCTCATGTCATAAGATTATAAAAGGATAATACCAGCTTTTAATGGACAAGTGAGACTGTAAGGACCTAGACATCATCCAGTTCCACTTCAAGTACCTGGAAGATTTATCTTTAATTTAGACTGGCACATAAATTGAACATTTCTGAGAGGTCAAATTACACTTCTGTGAAGATGGAAGGAGCGATGAGTAATAATCGTGATTACACTTTACATTTGCACAGCATTATATGCCATTTAATCTACTTTTATATCCCTAACTTTAGAACAGAATGAAAAGACTTCATAATCTCAATATTATGATCTGACTTTAATCTATCTCATACTATAGTGTGCAGCTTACATGCCATCCACACTGCCTCTATGTCCTGGAAACTCCAGAAGCTCATAAACCTCAAAATAGTACATCACACATAACCTAAATTCATGATTTTACACAGTGCACTTAGTATGCCAAAATATATATTTTTTTCATAAAAACCAGTGGTGTTCAGGTTGAAATAAATAGATTTATCTATATTGTCTTTTATTATAGAAAACAGTGAGAAACACTCAAACAAAATTCTACACTAAATGTGTTGTATAGGGTAGCACAAAATCATATATGGATTTGTGCTGAGAATGTAGTCAATTGTTAGAAATGGAAATAAAATAATGACTTTCCTAATACCTGTTTGCTCTGTATACTATCAACACACAAGAAATGCCTGCACTGCTGGGGCCCTGGGTAGGATGATAAGAATCCACAAGCTGAAAAGTTATCATGAGGAAATAATGAAGGCTTCAGGGCAGTCTGTAATCATAACAATTTATCATTTAAATAATGTACTTTGTGAATAGAAAGAAAGCCATCCCATGCCTTTACCATGCATAACATTCATGATTACTCTGAGTTTGGATTCGGAATCACTTCATTACAATGGCATAAAGTACTAACATGCATTTATGCACACATTCTAAAACCTCATGAACGCTTTCAATATTGTCGTGGCCAATAATCTTACTATGGATGTGGTTAAAATATATCTCCCCTTAAATGTCAGGTAATTCAGTGATCTGAAACAAGTCCATGGAGAACATTGTAGTTACAGTAAAAGCCTCTTTTAATAAATAAATTTTTTGTGTGTGGACTGTAGTACTACAGTCACTAATGTACTGAGTTTTATATTTTATTTCTTGGAAACAATGTAACTATAGATACCACATCAGCTAATTTCCATTTTTTTTTTTTAAATGTACCCTTCACAATTTTGTCTTTGAGATGGAAATGCAGGTTTAGGAAGAAAAGCGATGTCAACTACCATAGACTCACGGTGGCAGAAAGGACTCCATTTCCCTGTCTGTTAGCTCAACAGCAAGTACCATTAAACAATACCTCCAACACCGACTCTTGGCATGACAGGCAGGAAATACGCCTACAGTTGTAAATCAAACACAGGTACTTTCAACGACCTCTTGCTGTGAAGTTAATTGCTGATTGTTTCTTTTCCCTCATATTGGAGGCTCACGATTGATATTCCTCCTCAAGAGCACTTCAGACGCTGTTTATATTTGTGAAGTTATGTATTTCTCTAGATGATATCATCTGTTATTCCACTGTTGTTCTCCATAGTCTCTTTTGATCTTTGTTTGCTATTGGCGGTGTTGTTTCCTTGCTCGTTACAGTTTTATTAATTCTTCCTTTGTCTAGCTAAAGATTATCAGTTTTTGTTTTTGTTTTTTTTTCTTTTTTGTTTTTGTGGGGGAGGAGCTTCACTTTTATGTGTTCCAAGAAATATACTAATTTCTCCTATTATGTGCTCTAACAACCACTGTATGTTTAGAAGCATGCTGCTTAATTTCTCCATGTGGATTAATTTTCTAATTTTTTTAGTATTTGAATTATACATATTCTGTGGTCATAAATACTTATGGTTTCAGTCTTCTGAAATTTGATGACTAGTTTTATGTTCTATTATATAAACAATCTTAGATATATTTCATGTTTGACAAAGAAAGATGTTTAATATGGTTTAAGCCTTAATACTACATAAAACTTTGGAATATACCCAGAAGATGCTCCAGCACACAACAAGAAAATTTGCTCAACCATGTTCATAGAAGCCCTATTCACAATAGCCAGATCATGGAAACAGCCTAAGTGTCCCCCAGTAGAAGAATGGATAAAGAAACTGTGGTACATTTACACTATGGAATACTACTCAGCTATTAAAAACAAGGAATTCCCAAAATTTGTGGACAAATGGATTGAACTAGAAATGATAATAATGAATGAGTTAACCCAGAAGCAGAAAGAGTCAAATGGTATACACTCACTTATATCTGCAAACTAGCCCAAGGGGCATGTCCCAGGAAAGTCTTCACTTACCAGGAAACTAGGACAGAGGTGAGGACATCCTATTGGGACTCTAGATGAGAGAAGCATGGGAAATGGCAATGTAGAAGGATCCAGAGAGTCCTAGAAACCTACAAGGAGAACATTATTATAGGCAGCTTTGGGCCCAGGGGTCCCGCTCAAACTATGGCACCAGCCAAGGACAATACGGGCTGTAAACTTCAAACCCCTACCCAGATCTAGCCAATGGACAGGACATTCTCCACAGTTGAGTGGAGATTGGGGTCTGCCTTTCACATGTACTCTAATGCCTCATATTTGACCATGTCCCCAGGAGGGGGAGACCTGATGGCATTCAGAGGAAGGATAGCAGGCTACCAAGAAGAGATTTGATACCCTATGAGCATACACAGAGGCAGGAGGTCCCCTTCAATCACTGTCATAGGGGAGGAGAGTAAGGGGAAAATGGGAGGGAGGGAGGAATGGGAAGATACAAGGGATGGGATAGCCATTGAGATGTAATATGAATAAACTAATAAAATAAAATAAACAATCTAAAGGTCTAATTCAACATGTTCACAAACCTCAGTGGCATGTGTAGCATAAATACAACAATCCATATGAAAATTCATATAGAATCTCAGAGGCAGACAAAAAAGCAAACAACTTGGAATAAGAACAAAATTGAAGGATTTACATTTTTAAAATTCTCAGTAGACTTTTGGAATGAAGCTATCTGGCATGTAGCTCATTTGTCACAAGATTATGGCCTGGTGATTCTGCCTCCTGAGTCTATCAAAGCTATGATGATGGAATTACTGTGATATTAGTACACTCACAGGAAGATTTGGTGGAAATAGAAGAGGGAGCCCAGAGATTAGTCCTCATGAATATGGCCCAATGATTCTCAAAGAAGGCATCAAAGAGCACTTAGCAGAGGTGCAAGTCAGGCCATGTTTTCAGCAGTTTATTCAGCACATCATGCATAAAAACTGACTTTAAATCTGCAATGAATTAAAATCAGTTCCTCACAGCTAAAGTATTATACCTTAAAAATTAACTGGAACTATACCATAACTCTGTTTATAAAAGAAAAAAAACCTGTTAGATGAAACTGCAGAATATTTTCATCTTGGTACTGAGTTTGGCAATGGTTTCAAAAACAACACCAACAATATAAAGCCAATAAAAAGAAAACAGATGTACTTTGCTTTTAAAAAATTAAAACCCTTTACACATCAAAGAACACTTCAATAGATTAAAAGGACCACAGTAATTCTTCCAATTTCCAATGTCTCTTAAAATCAGGTATGAAAGGCTTGTTCCCTAGAGTGTGGCTAGTAGGGTACCGCAACCTTCAAAATCTGGGATCTAGTTAAAGTAAGTCAGTTTATTAGAAGTATACCCTTAAAAGGAATATTAGGACTCCAACATCTTTTCTCTCTCTTCTCTTTTCCTTCTCTTCTCCCCTTGCCTCCTTTCATCTTTGTTTTCAGGATGCCATGGAAACAAACAGATTTGCTCCACCACATTCTATTGGCACAAGGAACTCTTATACAAGAGTCTGGAGAGTAATCGAGACAAGCAACCATACTTTGAAATCTTTCAATACATATGCTAAAGAAAAAATTTCTTCCATTTGATTTTCTCATGTATTTTGTTCACAGTACAGGAAACTAATATAAAAAGGAGAAACAATACTTGCAAATTCTGAATCTCATGAGGAACTACTTTCCAGGAGATTTACTCTACTCTTAAAATCAACAATAGAACCAGCACATCCCTCGCCTAGTCAAGGTTCAGAGAACACTGTCGAAAAGCAGGGCCCAAAGAATGTAATAAGCAGAGGATGGGGAAGAGAGCTGTGACAAGTTCTCTTCTGGGTGTGACAGGACTCACACAGAGACTAATCCATAGCATTTGTGGTTGCCTCCACAAGATCAAACAGGTGACAATTTTGGCACTGATTGTGGAGGCATCCCTGGGCCCCACACTTACCTTAAGAGGTTGACCACTGCTGAAAGAATGCCATTTTTGTTTGGCACTATTTCCTCTGGTAGGTATCCAATACTCCAGAGTGGCTCTACACTTATCCGTATGTAGTTAACATTAACTGGACTCAACGATAAGGGTGATGAATATAAAGATGATAATGATGATGATATAAATAAAAACCACAACAACAATAATAAGGCAGGCATGAAATTTGAATGCAGCGATGGATTATTGGGTCTTAAGGTAGTTGAAGAGACGTAGCGAGGGGGTGCATGTACATAATTATAAAACCATCAATAAAATATCATTTAAAAATATTATATCACATACAAGGGATGGGATAACAACTAAGATGTAATATGAATAAATTGATAAAATATATTTTTTAAAAGCTAATATCAGAAAAAAATTAGATGTACTTAGCATTTGTTATAATTCTTCATATACAAATGGTTCCATTACCCAAATAACAACTTTGAAAATGTCTACAAGAATTTATATATTTAAAGGGCACTTTTAAGTATAATTTTAAAAATAACTATATATTTAAAAAGAAAAAAATTTGAAAGGAATTACATTTATTTATTTTTAACTTTTCTATTTAAAATAAGTTAAATATAACACATTCGAGAGTTTAACAAGTAGTAACCATTAATATGAATAAATAGGTTTTCAAAGAATATACCTTAATATCCAGTTAGCATATTATAGATGCTTGTCATCCTTAGGTACTAGGGAAATACAAATCAACCAATGTAAAATACCATCTCATATTCACTGGATTAATTGCTGTTTTAAAAATGTAGGTGAGAATATTAGGAAATGCAAATAATTATGTAAAGTTAGTGGGAATGTAAACGGAGTGGTATAGCCACTGTATTGTGCTATGGTGAGCTATTGTCCTTATTAAAAAAAAAATCTGAAAGATCATGTTATCCAACTTCCTGGGACAGATGCAGATCGCTTAGATGCACCATTTTTAACGAGATTTTAATACTTATATTCATAGCATTTTTCACAACCTGAAGAGTAGAACCAACATGCAGAAAGAGATGAATGGTAAGCAAACGTGACCTGCAGATGCAATAGAATCAGTTTTAAAGAGGAAAGAAATTAGGGCACTAAAGTTGTCTCTTTGAGATATTATGATAAGCAGAAAAACTAAGTTATGCAGGAAAATAACTGTGTTGTTTACATTCTATGAGATGCCAGGAGAGTCATAAACAGAGACAGAAAATAAGACTTTGGGTGTCAGATGTTGGAAAGAAGTCCTTCCCCCACCTCTGTTTATTTATTTATTTATTCACTTTACATCTGGATACCAGCCCCCTCCTTCCTCTCCTCTCAGTCCTATCCCCCACCCTCTCCTTCCATTCCCCACTCCTTATCATCCCAGAGAAGAGGAAGCCCCCAATTGGTATCAGTTCATCCTGGTATCTCAAGTCACTGCAGGATTAAGCACAACCTCTCCCACCTGGGAGTGACAAGACAGCCAAGCTGGTTAAAAGTGACTCAGCAGTAGGTAGCAGACTCAGAGACAGTCCCTGCTCCAATTGTTAGGGGACCCATATAATGACCAACTTGTATGGGGGTCGAGGTTCTGTCCATGCAAGCTCTTCGGTTGGTGGTTCAGTCTCTGTGAGGCCCTGTGGGGCCCAGGTTAGATTACTCTGTAGATTTCCTTGTGTTGTTCTTTACCCCTCCAGCTTTATCCTTCTTTCCTCTCTTCCACGTTCTCGGTCCATTGTTTGGCCTTGGGTCTCTGCATCTGTCTCAGTCTCTGTGAAGACAGGTTTTATGTGTTGGTTGGAGTCACCTGACAGTCACACCTGGCTTCTGAAGGTGTCTATTTGATACTCTTTAACAGCCATTCCTTGGAGTCTCAACTAGGTTTGCCCCATAGATTCCTAGGAGTCTCCTCTGTCCCAGAAATGCCATGCCCTGAGTTTCTGTTCTCTTTCCCAGTTCTCCTTATCCACTTTCCTTCTATATCAGTCCATCTGATGCCTACTCTTTTCATCCTTCCCACCCAACCTCCTACCTAGTTCCCTCCCTCCATCCTCTACGGATCTTCCCTTGGGCTCTCTTTGGCTTCTTTGGGTCTGCATATTATAGGTGGTTATCCTGTACTATATGGCTTGTATCTGCTTATAAGGAAGTATGTACAAAGTGTGCCTTCCTATGTCTGGGTTACCTCACTCAGGATGATCTTTTCTAGTTCCAGCTCTTTGCCTGGAAATTTCAAGATTTCTCTGTTTTTGATAGCTGAGTAGTATTCCATTGTGTAAATGTACCAAAATTTCTGTATCCATTCTTTGATTGAGAGATATCTAGATTGTTTCCAGTTTCTGTCTATTACGAATAAAGTTGCTATAAACATAGTTGAGCAAGTGTCCTTGTTGTATCATGAGCATTTTTGCACAATGTCCAGGAATGGGTCTTGAGGTTGAACTAATCCAATTTTTCTGAAAAAAAAAAAAAAAAAAAAAAAAAAAAAAAAAAAGCCAAACTGATTTCCAAAGTGGTTGTACAAGTTTTCACTCCCATCAGCAATGGAGTAGTGTTTCCCTTGCTCCTCATCCTCGCCAGCATATACCGCCACTTGACTTTTTTATCTTAGCCGTTCTAGTTGGTATAAGAGGGAATCTTAGAGTCATTTAATTTGTGTTTCTTTGATAACTAATGATGTTGAACATTTCTTTAAGTGCTTCTTGGCCATTTGAGATCCCAGTTGAGAATTCTGTTTAGCTCTATGCCACATTTTTAAATTGGGTTATTTTGTTTGTTGATGTTTAATGATTTGAGTTCTTTATGTATTTTGGATATTAGCCTTTTGTTGGATGTATGATTGATGATCTTTGCCCGTTCTGTAGACTGTCATTTCATTCTATTGACAATGTCCTCTGCCTTACAGACGATTTTCAGTTTCATGAGGTCCCATTTATTAATTATTGATATTAGGGCCTGATCTGTTGGTGTTCTTCTGTTCAAGAAGTTGCCTCCTGTGCCAACAATTTCAAGGATCTTCTCCTCTTTTTCTTCTAACAGATTTAGTGTGTCTGGCTTTATGTTGAGATCTTTGATCCTCTTGGACTTGAGTTTTATATGGGTAGTAGATATGAATCTGTTTGCATTTTTCTACAGCAAGTCTTAGAGACATCAGGGGTACAAGGCATATACCTAAACCTAATAAAAACAATATACGGCAAGCCAATAATCAACATTAAATTAAATGGAGAAAAACTTAAAGCACTTCCACTAAACCTAAGGACAAAACAAAGGCTCCCTTCTCTCTCCATATCTATTCAACATAGTACTTGAAGTTCTAGGTAGAACAACAAGACAACTGAAGGATTTCAAGGGGATAGACATTAGAAAGGAAGAAGTGAAAGTATCACTATTTGCAGATGATATGATAATATAGATACGGGATGCACAAATTTCTACCTGGGAACTCATATAGGTGATAAACACCTTTATTAAAGTGGCTGGATTCAAAATTAACTTAAAAAATCATTAGGCCTCCTGTATACAAAAAAAGAAAGAAATTTAGGAAATAACACCCTTCACAATAGCCACAAATAGTATAAAGTACCTTGCTGTAACACTAACTACGCAAGTGAAAGACTTGTATGAAAAACACTTCATGTCTCTGTGAAAAGAATTTGAAGATATCAGAAGATGGAAAGATCGCCATGCTTATGTATCAGGATTAGTATAGTAAAAATGGCCATCTTACCAAAAGCAATCTACAAATTCAAGGCAATCCCCACCAAAATACTTACACAATACATTACAGACTTTGAAGGCACAACTCTCAACTTCATATGGAAAATCAAAAATCCAAGAATAGCTAAAACAATCTCATATAATAAAAGGTCTTCAGGAGGTATCTCCATCCCTAATTTCAAGCTGTGCTATAGACCACCAGTAAAAAAAAAAAAAAAAAAAAAAAAAAAAAAAAAACCTACGTGGTATTGGCATAGAAGCAGACTGGTTTATCAATGGAATTGAATGTAAGACTGAAAGATAAACCGATACATCTATGAACACTTGATTTTTTACCAAGAAGCCAAAACCATACAAAAGAAAAAAAAATAGAGCATCTTCTAGAAACAGTGCTGGTCTAACTGGATGTCTACCTGGAGGGAAGTTCTTGCTTAATAGATTACACCTTCTAAGATTAAAAGAACTGTGAAGATGAGTGATGGAAGTTTTATAATAATAATATAATAGTTCTTAATTATTATTTAATATAATTAATAAAAGTGATAAAATGGCAAAGGCTGTGATATGTAAATTTTACCATAATAACTAATTTTTGTCATAGGACATATGGGCACATCTCAACACATGTGGTATAGAATTTTAGAAGAAAAAAATAAGATTAAAATTCTTAACTGAAAATTTATGAATTTTCTTAGACACATCATATATTGAAGTCTTGGTGAAGACTGTTCTGTTGAACTCTTCAGAGAGAAGCAAATTCAGAGAATGATGGTCATGATGGAAGATACTTAAGCCAGATGCTGGTAGCATTAACGGCTGCGGTTGTCTCATACACAGGGAGATGGAAAACTCTCTCCTGTCTTCAGTCTTAGCAGTCTTCCCACACACTTTTTACTGAGAAGACTCTCAATGTTAGAGGTGAGGATAATACTTTCTGGAGGGCAATCATTTTTCAGTATATTCCTTGTGTTTTTCAGAGCAAGTGCCTATCTTCCAGTGAGAATGACTGCAAGACCTCATCTCACTGAGGGAAGGATATTTTCCCAAGCCCTTGTTTCCCAAGCCCCAGATACTCTCTTTCACATAGGAGAGGAAATAGTGAAGACATAATTATGAAGATCATAATTAAGGGCACAAATCCAGTTGTGTACTGAGATTTAGTTTTCAGACTATAGAATATTGCACCACCCTATTTTCTACAGGCACAAAATAAAGTAAATAAGTAACTGTCTCATTTTCTTATATATTGGACAGGAGAAAACTGCTGTTTGTGGTGTGTGTGAGTGTGTGTTTGTGTGTGTGTGTGTGTGTGTGCGTGCGTGTGCATGTGTGTGTGCATGTACATGCAATTAGGGAATACAGGGGATATGGGCATGTAGTCATCTAGGCATATTTGTGAATGTGCATGCACATGTGTGTGATGATATGCATATGTGTGTATATTTGTATGATGCTATAAATACATGTTCATATGCATATAGGCACAAGAAATTAAGCCCTGGTACGGTTCATCAGGTGCCTTCCACCTTAATTTTGGAAGGTGTTTTTCCTGGCCAGGAACTCAATGATTCTGTGAAATTGTCTTGTTGTCAAGCCGCAGTGATCCACCTGTCTCCGTCTCTCCAGTACTAGCATTGCAAGTACCGCCAGGTATGGCTTTTTACTTGCATGATGAAGGTCAAACACAAGTCCATTTGATTGTATAGCAACGAATTTACCTACTGAACTATACCTCCAGTTTCTGCCATGGTTTCTTACACCCATACAAGTGGAGATGATCATATCAAAACAGAGGTATCTACAGTCCCACTGTTCATCAAAGTATATTTTTCCTATGCTCTCTGAGGAATCTTCAGAAGTATATAAACTTGAGTCTTCAATTTTACTCTCTAAAAATATGAAACTAATTGCCTATTTTTAGAAAGGAGAGTGAAGTTCTGACAAATACTAAGGTATTGTTAGGTAGCATACCTCTCTTGAAAATGTGTGTAAATCAAAATATACATATTTATGAATATGCATGGACACACTACGTATCTAATACCTGATAATCTCTGCTCCCAAGTGCCCTGCAGTAGAATAAATGGCTGCTTAAACAGAGGAAAAGCCATCTGTTGGTTTATGAATCTGTGATAATCAGTTTATGCAATTAGTCTTTGCACAAAATAAGCACATTTAATGAGTTCATTAGCATGAAGTTCACTGAACAAGTTCACTGTTATTAAAACAACTAAGTAATAGATCCTAAGATTAAGTTATACAGTATAAACATAGCTGCATGTTGGAAAAATTATGATTCCCTAATAAACTACCAACTTAGGCAGAAATATAAACATGCTTGAGCAATACTCCAAAGTCTGGAGGAAATTAATTAGAACGCCCAAGCACCACTCAACGAAGCGCTTGCTCATGCGGGTTTACTTTTGTGTGGCAGCTCTGAGAAGTTTAGCAGGTGAAGCTGTGTCTGCTTTGCTGAAATCTAGTTCTGTTCTCAGCTGAAACACTCGGGTCTTCATTGCATTGAGAAGAAATGACGTCTGTACTTTCAAAAATGTCTGCTTGCCTCATTCAAGCCACACACGTTTTACTTCAAAGACTCTTCTAATAGATGAGGTATATTTATTTGATTATTGCTTTGATGTGTAGTCAATAATAATTTCTCTTTAAAAAGCTATGTGTTCTCTTGTATAAGCTGATGTAGGTTCGGGGACAATATTTCCTTCTAGCTTCATATACATATATATATTTTAGTTTTTCGAGACAAGGTTTCTCTGAGTAGCCTTGTCTGTCCTGGACTCACTTTGTAGACCAGGCTGGCCTGGAACTCACATCAATCCGCCTGCCTCGGCCTCCCGAGTGCTGGAATTAAAGGCATGTGCCACCACGCCAGGCTATAAATCTTTTTTAATGCACAGAATTTTCATGCTTGTAGGTGCAGGTATGTGTGTGTGTGTGTGTGTGTGTGTGTGTGTGTGTGTGTAACTCCTTTTTGTCAGCATCCTGCTGTTGTTGATGAATTGTGACTTTTTCTATTTTATTATAAATACATTTTTCATTTAATATATTCTAATTACATTTTCCTTATCCTAACTCCTCCCAGTTCCTCCCCACCTCAGCTCCCATACAGATCCACATCATTTATACCTCCCTTTTGAAAACTAATAGGCACCTATAAAGCAATAACAAAGTAAAACAAAACAACAACAAAACAAGTCAGAATAGGACCAAACAAACAAAATAAGATCCAAAGAAAATCACAAGAAGCCATATGTATTAAGATAATATTTACTATCTACCACAATAGCCTTTGGAAAGAAATACGAAACAAAGGTTTCTTTAACTAGTTTGATTAGAAGCAATATTCAATTTGTTCTTGGAGTACTATAGTATAAAAAAAAAACCCTCTCCTATAGAGGGCATTTTTACTCATTACTTAGTTTATATGATGCAAATGAATAAGTATCTTGGAAGATTTGTCTTTTAATATTTTTCCCACTGCACTGTGCTAGTACTGACCTTAAAGGGCTCACCTAACTACTATGTATTTGCTTTCTTTTAATTATCTCTTATTTGGGAACAATTAAATTCTCAAGATAGCTATAACAACTGAGAAAATACTTCTAACATTAATTTAGGATGGCTAGGATAGCTTGTACTGGTAATAGTTTTATAATTTAGTCACATATATTTAATGAACAATAAAATATACATTTAATTAATTTAAAGCAAATATGCATACTTGTGAAGCCATTCATATAACTTCAGAATGAATCTCATTTGTCTTAAGTGAAATACTATAACTATTAACACACATTCTTAATTGTCTCTACTTTCAATAGAGCACTAAACAATCTCTTAGTAAATAAATAACAAATATAATACATACGTTAGATATATGTATTTATATGATTACTTGAGAGATTTAATATAAGTAGAATCATAAAAATGTAGAATTTTTAAATAGCTTTATCAGTGTAGACTATTTCTTCTTCATGTGCTAAGTAATTTGCTTCGGTTATTTTTATTGCCATCATGATAGTCAATTGTGATGATACACCAAGTTTACTATTTTCAGTTGATGAACATATTTAATGTTTGTAGTTGTATTTATGAATATTATTAATGAGATTTGTGTGAATGCATTTTCATTGTTGAGAATCATATCAATTGTATGTTAATATATGAAGAACTGCTATTTATTTTCTGAAGAACCTGTACAGTAAATGTTTCAATCACTGTCTAAGGGAATCAATTTATATATAACCTGTCCAAAGACCTAATTTTGTTATAGTGATCCTACCTATTTGGACTTATTAATTGTAATCCTTTAAATGGATGTAAAGTTTTGATTTCCATTTCCTTAATGAATAATGATGTGTTCGTTTCTATTTTGTATTAACTTATTTTGAAAACTGGCTACTTACGCTCTTTGGTCAAACCTCCAAGTAACTCTTCTTGTGGCTGTAATAGAATATCCCATAGAGAAGCAACTTACAGGAGGGCAGGTTCGTTATGCCTCACAGTGTTAGAGCACCAGCCATCATGCTGGAGTAGGAAGGAAACAGCTTGCTTCTTGGAGGAGGGAACTTGGAGCTGTAGCCCCTCATGTGGCATCATCCAGGAAGCAGAAAGATTGCCTGGAAGCAGACCAGACATACTTACGGCCTGCCTGAGTATCTTCCCAGAGCCTGATGGAGTGCATTTCCCAACTAACTCTACCATTTGGAGACTATATGTGCAAACAGAGGCGCCTATGGGGGACAATTCCACTCTTAATCCATGGCCACTAAGTGTATTTGGGTTGTTTGGCCTTCTGTTAGAGAGTTTTAGTTGTTCTTTATTCTAGACATAATCTGTAAAAATCCTTTAAGTAAAAACAACATTAGTTGTTTTATGTTTTATCATTTCAACTTCCTAACTTTATAATTTTCAATATGTTTTAATTTGGATGAAATTCAAATCAACATTTTCTTTTTAAGATTTATTTAACTAATTTATTCAGATTACATCTCAACTGTTATCCCATTCCTTGTATTCTCCGGTTCCTCTCTCCCTCTGGCTTCCACCCTATTCCCCTCCCCTATGTCTCTGAATGTGCCTAAAGAAGCTTACCACTGACATCAGAGGTAAGGAGCCCTTTGCCTTTTCTTGTTTACATGTCATCACCTGCCCTTTTCTGCCGCATTGTTTTCAGTGAGAGATACCTATTAAATGTTCCAGAATCTTTTGTATGTAATGTTTTCTCTTGCTGATGTCAAATTCCTTCTTTCTGCTCATCTTTTGAAAGGTTGGCTCTGATAATGTTTAGATGAGAGCATCTTGCTTAGATTACACCAAGCTTTTAAATTTTGTAGCTTAAATTCTTTCTAAATAATCAAAATGCACTAAACTTAGTTTTTCAGGGATTCTGCCTTTTCCTGTCCTTCTCCGGAAACTATCAAGTTTCTCTTGTGTCTCAGTATTGTGTCACAAACCACTGAGGCTCAGTTTATTTTTCTTTGCCATTTCTTTTGCTACTCACATTGAATAATGTCAAATATCCTCTCAGCATAACAACTAATTCTTTCTGTGGGCAATTTAAATTTGTTATTGAGTCTTCTACCAGAATGTCTCCTTTCACGTATTGTAACTTTAACCATAAAATTCTTCTTTGGTTCATTTAAAGGAATTCCTATCACTTTGGTATTGTTCTCTCTATTGTAAAATTCTATTTTCGTGATGTGAACATGCCCCTCTCTGAAGATATTTATAGCATATAAGAGGCATTTTACACTTTCTGTCTAGTGGGTCAAATCACTGGGCTGCTAGACACCAGTTTCTGTTGACAGCTTCTTTTCCCTTGAGATGTTCACATCATCGTGTTAATATGCCTCATTTTTTTTTTTACAATTTTTGTAAACCTTTTAAAATAATTATAAATAATAACTCTCTATATCAAGTTACTTTCTTCCCTTCAGATATTTTTGTCAATAAAATATATTGGCATTTTTGCATTTTTAAGATATTTTGTATCTTACCTTTGTTGCTTTTTCATATGTTATCTTGTACTTAATATTCTCCTGAGTTCATTTTAGAAAGTCTTTATTGTCTATAGTGCACAGCCACTGAAGGTTTTTCTGGAAAAGTCAGCGATCAAGCATCTTTTTACAGTTATTTCCTTAGATGGCTTGAAGTGGTAAGCATCTACATGGGGAGAGACTGTGTGTATATATCAGAGTATATCATCCGTGCTTAAACATTTTATAAATTGGCTTCATCTTTCATTTTTATTCTAGCACTGGGACTCTAAGACAATGAGATCAGGGATAGCAGTCTTCCCAGCTCACTCCTGGGCAGTATGCAGCTCTCTATTATATACAGATTTCCTGATCCCCAGGAACATGTCAAGCCCTCCAAAAATCATGAGAAATCTCATTTCAAGACTGAATATTCTTGAATATTCTACTCTTAAGAACTGATGCGTTTTTAGAACTTTAAGGTGTGGCATTATTAGCAAGTAGAACACGTGCACATATAATCACTTAAAATTAAATGTGATTGTACTGGATTGAAGTTGACTTTCAATCCAAGTGTGATCATGAGAACAATATGTTAGACACAGACGTACCGAGAGGGGACATAGGCAAAGCAGCAGACAGTAATTAGAGTGGTGCAGTCACAAGGCCGAGTCAGGAATGTTCAAATTCATGAAGAGTCCTGTGTATTCCTCTAGAGGTAGCATGTTTCTGAAAGTGGGACTGTGACTTGGTTTTGGACTCAACTCCAGAATTGTCAGAAAATAAATAAAATAAAGTTTTTCTTTCTGTAAACTACAAAATTTGTGGTATTTTGTTACAAAGGCCTTTTGAGACTATAATGATATGTAAACCTTCAATTAAAGTATGGCCGGGTTTGGTGTTTGTACCAACTCTGCCTGCTGCTTCTTTCTTTCTTTCTTTCTTTCTTTCTTTCTTTCTTATATTTTTTAATTTTTTCACTTTACATTCTAAATGTAGGCTCCTCCCTTGTTGCCTCTCAGTTCCTCTCTCTCTCCTTCATACCCCCTCTCTCCCTTCCCTAGTTCTCAGAAAGGGGGAGCCCTCCTCTCCTAACATCTGACCTCAGCCTATCAAATCTCATCTGAACTGCCTGAATCCTTTTCCTCTGTGGCCTGGTAAGGCCCCCTTGCCAGGGCAAAGTGATCACCCTGTGGGCACCAGAGTCCATGTCGGAAGTAGTGCCTACTCCCCATATTATGGAACCCACAGGGAGACTGTGCTGCCTATCTACTAGATCTGACCAGAAGGTCTAAGACTTGGCCATGCATGGTCCTTTGTTGGTGCATCAGTCTCTGCAGCACAGGCCCTTCCCGCCTGGATTGGTTGGCTCCATTGGTCTCCTTGTGGAGATCCTGTCTACTCCAGGTCCTTCTATCCCCCAACTCTTCTATAAGACTCCCATACAGAAGTTTAGCTGTGAGTCTCAGCATCTGCTTAGATCCCCTGCTGGCTGGAGTCTTTCAGAGGACCTCTATGGTAGGCTCCCTTCCTGTTCCTTCTCTTCAACTGCTTCTAGTGTCTGTTTTATTTGTCCTTCTGAATGAGAATTAAGCATTCTCCCTAGGGTTCCTCCTGTTCTTTAGTTTCTTTAGGTCTATGCACTATAGTGTGGTTACCCTGTATTATGTGGCTAATATCTGCTCATAAGTTTTAAAAATAAATGGACATAATAATTTTTAAAAATCACTTTTGGTGTAGGCCTTCTCATGCTAAAAATTATCCTCAACAATTAAAAAAGGCAAAACTGATCACTTGCCCCATCCCTTTGTCTCAGGCATCAACGCCAGGGACATTTTCTCTTTGGGAACTCACTGGCACACAGGTCAGTAACACAGGTAGACAACTCCACTCTTCTTCCTGTCCTTAGGAACACTTGGTACTAAATGGGATACTTACCGTATGGCTCAGGCAATCCCACAGAGACAAGTTGTAAGAGCCTGAGGGTATGAACACTCCAGAGAAAATAAGGGCCTCCTAAGCACAGCAGGACTAACACCAAATGAACTCACCTAGGCTGTGGCAGAATACATAGGGCCTGCACAGGTATAGGCTAGATGGAAACCCAGTGGTGAGAGGGTAAGGGGGCACAAGCCTCTATCCCTAGCCCAGAAGCTATTTCCAGTTGATAACTGCTTGCAAGTGAAAACTTAGTTTCCTCCAATGGAACCTCCCTTGGGGGAAAAACACTCTAAAAATCAACAAGTGTGGCCAGCAGAAGATGAGCAACACAAAACATACTCAATACACATTTGGAACATCTTTGCCTCATAATACTTTATGAAGGGACTTTGGATTTGTTTGTTTGTGTCTTCATAGGATGGTCTGCATTTCAAATGTGTATTTCTATATGAGTGCATCTGTTAGTTTCTTGTACTTTTTCATTGGCTCTTTCTCTTGTGCTTCTTTATCTGTTTTGTTTTATACTGGTTTGCTTTTTTATTTTATTATTGTTATTAATATTTTAGATACATGCTTGTATTCTAATGAGAGTGCGAGAAGGGAAGCATGTGGATTTGAATGGTGGTGAAGACGAGGAGAGCTGGGGGAGTTGACGGATGGAAAACCATAATCAGAAGATACTGTATGAAAAAACATTTTCAATAAAAGAGCAAAACCCAAAACAACAACCAAAATGAAAGAAACTACTATTCTGAAAGTAAGCTTTTTTTCTGGTACATTAAGGAGAGATATAAAATGGAAAACTTCTGATGGGGCTTTTTTAAAAAATCTCCATATCTGACCTGTCTTCACTGATGGCTGCCAATTTCCCAAGCAATTACTCATCAGCCAGTTTCTTTATGAGGCTATTGTGAAGCTCCAGAAAGCAGAAGTTTGTGTCATACATATTGCAGTAAATGTCAGGGCCCCTACTATTCTTGCCAAAGTTTAGCTATTTTATTTTATATCGGACAGTTTTACAAGCATTTTTCCAATGGTCAGCCTTTTTAAAGAGGTGATGGTGAACATTGGTTTTTGTCACTGTTCTCATTGTTTTTACGCAGGGGGTTTTACAAAAGACTACTCCCTATCTCATACATCTCTAGAGTTTCCTAAGCACTAGCTCTCTCTCTCTCTCTCTCTCTCTCTCTCTCTCTCTCTCTCTCTCTCTCTCTCTCTCTGTGTCTCTCTCTCTCTGTCTCTCTCTCTGTCTCTCTCTCTCTCTCTGCCTCTCTCTCTGTCTCTGTCTCTCTGTCTCTGTCTCTCTCTGTCTCTGTCTCTCTGTCTCTCTGTCTCTCTGTCTCTCTGTCTCTCTCTCTCTCTCTCTCTCTCTCTGTGTGTGTGTGTGTGTGTGGGT